>NW_022143997.1:0-10206 GCF_007565055.1 Rhinopithecus roxellana
GGAAGAAAAGATGGATGGAGGAATGGATGGCTGAATGGATGGAGCAAGTCTTGACTTGAATAATTTTAGACGCTACTAGTTCTGCTAGACTTTGACTTCATCAAAAGTTTAATTTCACAAAGTGAATAATTTAATTTTTCATCACAATCTTATGATTGCATCTTGATTAACGACAAACAAAATAAAAATTATCCATAGCAGATTGTAACTATATCTCAGATAAAACTTACTACAGCCAAGTGTTATATTCCTGTAAAGTGTGTGGAAGGATTGCTGCCCATCACTTTTCCTCTGCCTCCACTGTTTTTAATTTTTGGGATTCTCTAAAGGTGGGACACATCCTTCAACATGCAAAATGACAGTTTCATTAGTAGCAAACATCACTTAATGTAACTGAGGAACCTATCTGAGGACAAGTAAGAAGCCAATGATTAGACAAGACTGGAGATTTATTTCCCACGAGATCCAAAGAACTGCCCAAAGTTTCCCCACCCTACAAAATGTGTTCCTCTTGGAACTAACCTATCTTCATGGGATCTCTAGCTCACACTCAGCTGTAAAACCTATAAATTATTCCTTTGGCCACCCCAGATCACTTTAAGCTTTGTTTCAGTGTTTTTCTAGAAGAACAAATATCTAACTCAGAATTGCAACTGCCCCTGTAGTTATTTGTTCTAACTCCCATATGCGCCATGCATGGCTCCCCTCTCCACCATTTTTGAAGGGGCTCACCCAAGCATCATCTAAATTTCTCCAGGGATAGGGAGTTCCCTGGTTCACAAAGAGCCATGGACCAGTACTTGTCAAAAGTCAATGTGTATCCAGTCATATGGTCATATTGCTAAAATGCAAATTCTCATTCCATTTCTCTGGGGCAGGCTGAAATTATGGTTCTAACAGGGTCCCAGGTGATGCTAATGTTACTGATCTGTGGACATATATAGAAGCAAGTAAACAGAAAATAATTCAACTTCAGGATCTACTTTCATGATATCATTGCACTAATTCCAACCTGGGGAAGGCAGAGAGTAGGGGATTATTATTTTCACGTACATGGATACCTCAAGTGGCAGATCTTCAAAAGCTACACAGATGTTAAAGATAACCAGGAAGAGACTGGATGACGAAGCCTGTGCTCTACACTTGTACCTTCTAACAATACTGCCCTTTTTAAACACCTAACTCCTCTTATCCTGATAAGTACATGTGTCCTTTTGTTCATACCATCACAGACTCAATTGTTTCCTAGTGGGACATTGTTCACATCATTACAGACTCAATTGTTATTTTATTTTACTTTTTTTTGAGACGAAGTCTTGCTCTGTCGTCCAGACTGAGTACAGTGGCATGATCTCGGCTCACTGCAAACTCCACCTCCCGGGTTCACGCCATTCTTCTGCCTCAGTCTCCCGAGTAGCTGGGACTACAGGCACCCCCACCACGCCCGGCTAATTTTTTTTGTATTTTTAGTAGAGACAGGATTTCACCGTGTTAGCCAGGATGGTCTCGATCTCCGGGCCTTGTGATCCGCCCGTCTCAGCCTCCCCAAGTGCTGGGATTACAGGCTTGAACCACTGCGCCCAGCCCTAGTGGGGCATTTTTATCTGTTTCTACCTGTCCATGGCACTTCTACAGCTTAGATTCACAGTCAATATATTCCAAAAATTGGGGCCAGAATAATTATCGAACATAAATGTGCAGACAAGCCACAAGAGGATCTTGTTAAAATGAAAATTCTAATTCAGTGAGTCTGGGTTGAGGTCTGAGATTCTGTATTATTAACATGCTCCCAGATGATACCAATACTGACAGTCTTGGGATTACACTCTGAGTAGCAAGAGTTTTAGACTACTGATTCTTCAAACTAAGAACTTTTGCAATTCTGATCCCTCTACTGATGTTGACCCTTATATCAGTAAAGTGTCCTATGCTGCAAATTACAGGAAACTTAACTCCAAGTGGCAAAGTGAAAGAAATGCATAGTCTTTTACTTAAAAAAATCCAATATATATGACCTCAGGTTAGGCTGACTCAGCTGTTCAGTGGTGCCTCCAATTCTCTATTAAATGACCATTTGACTTCGGTTACTTGGATGATATAAACCACATGTATGTTAACATATATACATATATAATAGCATGGGCATGCTACCTGGTGAGGAAGTCAATTGGTGAGGTGCTTTTCTCTGTGAGCTAAGACAAAAGCTGAGGGATCGTTTCTTGTCAGAATTGCAAGTGGCTCTTCTTAGGTTGAGAGGTGTATAGAGTGATTTCTGAGAACTACCTCTAAAGACTATGATTCAGTGATCTGAGAGGCTTCCAAGAATTTAGTCATTATTAGAAGGCATAGATTATTATGAACTTTAAAAAATCCCACAAAACATATAAATATTGTCTCCTGCCTTCAGGTTGAACCATAAATCACCAGATAACTTACACGTTTTTTAAAATCCCACTAAAGATTCTTGGAACTCTCAGTAAACATTGAATAATGCTACCCAATCACATATAACTTTCCTCCCTTGTGTAGTTTTTAACTGAGAGGAACTCTTCCTTCCTTCATCCTCCTCTACTATCTCTATCTCCAGTCCTTCCTTGTTATAATTTAGTAAGATGAAGTCATCCTTAATGAGACACATTGAACCATTTTCATAAGATTAGAGCTACTAATCAATAATTTGGAAGTTACTAAGGGGGAATAAAATACTGGAGTTAATGTTTCCTTTACATATGGTGTATTTCCTTTAGTCTGGTCACTCCAGTCTTCCATTCAGAATTCTGAAGTGCTTGCAATTTCAACCTTGATTCTCATTTACCTTTGATGTGAAGCAAAACTTGCCCCATCAAAAAAAAAAAGTTTTATATTTTTATAAAGAAATGCCATGACATTTTGCATTCTGCAGTGAATGCACAAGCTTGCAAGATTATGTTGATGTGATGGTGGCTCTGCTATCACATCCAGGAATTGAAAGGGCAGAAGAAAAATGCAAATATTTTCTCTAGCAAAGAAAGATACTTCTTTAATACTAATGGGTCTTTATTCTATTTTTCTTCTCTTGAATGATAATATGCAGTATTTTCTAGTTACTTATAGTAAGATATATTTTTGGAAAATTATTAGCAATGCAGATATGACCATCTTTGGGTACATTTTATTAGAGATATTTTTAAGTATGTAATGACTCCCTATGATATTTTATGAGCTTTCATAAATGGGTCATTTGTCCAGATAAGAAATTTAGTTATAGAATGAACATAGAGATATATTTAGATCTTAATTACACAGGCCAGACCCACTGGCAAAGTCATTAGACATAGTAATTCCTGAGCTTCCCAGAAGAATGAACTGATCATGAGAGAGCTCACTGGGGCTATTTTTCTGGCTTTAAGCGGCCTGAAATTTTGCCCTACAGTCTCAATAATTTAAATGGTGGCATATTCTCTGCTACAGTTCCAGAGAGCTGTCAGATTCCAGGTAGAAAACAAAGTCTGGACCTACGGAGTCTCCAACTTTGGAAAATGGATGGTTTATCTGGATAAATTAATCAAAATGGAAATCACTTTAGACAAGGGTTTTCTTTAGCCTGCAATGTGCTGATGCTTTGTTCAGTTAACCTCTATGCTTTAATGTTTTAGTTACAAGTATTTATAATTGCTTGACAAGAGATGGCATAGTCAAAAGGCAACACATAAGGGTATTCAATATCTCTATTAAATGAGCTGGAAATTCTTCCCTTCTTGATCTTTTTTCTCCCTTATTTTAGCTTTTCTTTTTTTTTTAATGCACATGCAAAATTACATCCCACTGAACTTGCTTACCCTCTGCTCCACAGATCCTCACATGTCTCATTAACAGAAATAAAATCATAAGGTGTTATGAGGCTCCAACTGCCAGCAACAACTAATATTGTTTACAGCTCTTCTTCCAACAGCACTTGCACCTTTTGGAGAACTACTGAGAAACTAATTTTGATCAATTTAGCAACTGAACTTTTCAGACATTCTTTGTCACCCACTACATAGCAAGAATTCTAAACAATGGAGAAGGCAGGGAGGAGAGTGGTGGGTGGTGCTGACAACCTCCAGGCAGCCACAGGTGTGTCAAGAGGTGCAAGACACCCACAGCAAGAGCTAGATCAGAGGCACTTCCATCCAACAGCCATTCCCGTGATTCCAAGCAGCACCAAGGATTAAACCATCTGTGCCCGACCTCCTGCAGGCCTTTGGGCACCGATGGATTAATCCTGGGCTTCAGCTTCCTTGAGTAGCAGAGGGGGATTATGGGTTGGAAAATGAAGTATGAGCTTGCAAGAAAACACTGATGTTTCCCAGTAGGTCATATTTTTTTCCCCAGCTCCATGCAGACTCTAAAACTCAGTTGTAGCCAAAGCATAAAAGTATCACAATTTATAGGTATAGCATTATGTACTAGCTAAATAATGTGGGGATAATTCCAATACCAATCTTATTAGGCTAAACATTATATGTAAGGGATTCTATAAGACTTGTTCAAATCCATGCAATCATAGTTTTATCTATAGGATAAAGTATAGCTTTCAAGGACAGATGAGAAAATTCAATAAAATCTCTCTCTGCAGGATGCAGCCTTTCAAAATTTACCTGAAAAGATAAATTTGATGAGGGGATAACAAACAGGACTTTCAACATCTAATTTTTTTTTTTTCCATTGGCAGACAAAATCTGTTCTGGCAAATTCCTAAAGCAAGCCGTTTCAGTAAAAGCAGAAATACTATATGTGAAGAATAATAAAGTTCTCTTTACCAAAACTTCAGATTAACAATAGGAAATTTCAAATTATTGCAAATTATACAAATTATTTTGACAGGAAAGGTAAATCACAATTTCTAAAGAATTTCTGTCTTGGTAGCTTAAAAATCTCTCTCTCTCTCTCGCTCTGTGTGTGTGTGTGTGTCTGTCTGTCTGTCTGTCTCTGTGTGTAAATATATATCCTGGTGGCAATTAGTTAACATGTAATACTCTAATCAGGTACTCACCTTCCAAAGATGACTACCTCATCCACTACTATTATTGAATAGCATAAGGTTAGCTAATAAGCAAATGAGATATTAGAAATATGTCTCAATTGGTGAAATGATTGGTGTTCAAGATACGTGGTTGCCTAAAAAGATTGTATGGCACCACTGCTCTTGCATGACAGATAAATCAGAATCTAGAGTCTCTGGCAATAAGATCTTGGGAGCCAAGTCGAGGTCTAGAGCTCTGTCTGGTCTCACGATCATATGCTGAATGGGTGACTCCATGGCCTGGTTTGCCTAGAGGTTTGGCAACTCAGAATGAACTTTTCTTGCAAGGTGTTTGTTTTCCTGCAAGCGTGCTTGCAGATGGAGGAGCATCACTAAGTTTACAGGATAAGACTGGATGACTATTTTGTGGCTACTTGCTCACTGATGCTTTATGTGTGTGTGACAGAATTCAGTCTGAGAATTGCTTGTATTGTAACATAGAGTTTAATATGATAGTGGTATATCAGTAGAATATTTTCACCTCTCTGTATTGTCGCCACTACCAGAGGCTAACAATATTTGCCCAATGGACTTGATGACTGTTGATGGAGCTGCAAGATGTGAGCAGAAACAAAGTAACAAAGGAGGAATAGGTTGCTGAAGAGACTGACCCAAGAGCAGTCATGAGAGATGATATTCATCAAATATACCGAAGGAAGGTAACCCATTAACAACAAAACATGATTGGCTTTTTAAATCTAATTACAAAATATACTATCTGCTCAAAAATTAATGCTACGCTATGGTGTATTTCTCTTTGTCAAGATCCATTAGATAGCAGTAAGTACTAGAAAGCTAACTATATAACAGTTCTGGGGTTTGGAGAGTGGTGAAGTAAGGCTCTTATTCAGCTGAAATTGTTTCTCCTGTTACATTTATCCATGTCAGTTTGGTAAGAATCATCTATTGCTGTAAAGTGTCTTTATTATTCCCCAATCATGTATACCTATGCATTCTCAAAAAATCTTGCAGAGAAACTAGAAGGAAAAAGGAACTTTTTTTTTTAAAGAAAAAGAAACAAAAGGAAACAAGAGGAATAAATCCAGGCCAAGACAGAAAACAGGTAGGCCCAATGTTGGCAGCCAGTTTAATATCCCAGGTTCCAAGGTTGCACTTGGATTTGTTTACTTAGTTCAACCAGCCAGTTATTATTCTAGCTTAACACATGCTGTTCATGTTTCACCCATGGCCCCTCAAAGCTCACTATTCCTATGTACATCAGTGCCTTCTCATTGCAAGCCACAGTGACTCTCTGGCTGTGTATGGGTGATGGAAGAAAGGTGATGGATATTAAGAGAGACAATTCTAGATGTGCTCATGCAGTCCATCAGAAGAATCCCAAGGGGATGGAGCCCTCCTCTAGGAACTTGTTTAATAATGCACCGGTACTGGATCCTGCCATTCTCATGATCACTTCCTCATTTTCCTATCAGTGCCTCCTAGCATCCTCCAAAATCAACTCCATGCATTCATTTGGTCTCCCTGTGTGCTTCTGGGGAAACCTCACCTCAGATGAGGTAACTATACTCATATCAGTGCCATATGAAACAAAAGTTCAAACCATCTTTATCCTCTCACAGATGCAAACAAATAATCTTTTCTCTTATTGTGTCTTTCTGCTTCAAAGAATTATACACTACAGCATTGTGATGCTTAGAACTTCATATAATCACTATACAAGAGGAAAAATAAATCGCAAAGTAAAAACCTTCCCTGCAACTTAATATAGAGAAAATAAGGCAAAGAAGCAGAGTAGTAAAATCTTAGGTAAGTTTGATGCTCAATCATTGGAATTTAACCATAAAAATGATGAGCGAGAGGTTTAGGATGTGTATCATCCGTCACTTGGTCTCAGGTAGTGGTTATATTATTGCACAAAGCCCCACAGTATGTCCATTTGTACACAGCTGACCTATATCCAACCAGAACTGGCTAGCATAGGAGCTTTCTAATAATAATAGTAATTTAATTTTCTTATAGCTTTAAGTATCAGTTGCAGAGAAGGAGAAAATATAAAGAAAAAAAGAGGCTAATGCATTAATATCAGTCTTTTTGGAATTTAAGCAAAAGAATAAATATTCCCTAACTTGATCTTGGCAACTAGTTACTGTGAAATCAAAGAGCTTACCTTGAAGCAGAATAGATAGAATGATCCCATTTTTACAAATCAACGTGCTTCACCTCTTAAAAGATTCCCTCCAGATGTCCTTTGCCAGACATACTCAAAGATAAATAGAAACATGACTCTTGGACAAATATTGACAAGTCTCCATACCACAGAGCTCTTTCCTTTCTACAACGTTTTGTGTATTTATATAGAGGCGCATTCGCTGTCACTGAAAGATGCCCTCTCTGGAGGCTAAGGGCCAGGGGGATCATCTCTAACATAGTTTTATTCCACTGATCTCAGTGGCTGAATGGAAGACGAAGCTTTCATTTAGTGAGGACTTTGCTCCGATTCACTTCTTCTGGAATCTTCACACACTTTGCCCCTTCCTCGTTTAAGATCAAAAGGAAGAAGAGAAGACGTGACTTTGCATGGAACCGTAGATAAAAAAGACTTTAAAAGGCAAAGGACTGATATAAAAGCATGCATTTTTATTTTATTCTGTCTTGTACAAACCTCCATAAGCAAGTGAACACTACCAAGGCTGTGAGCTGTAATCAGATAAATGCTGTCAAATACTCTAAGGACTTCCACTCTGCACAGCCAGAACCTGTCGTCCATTGATGCCAGGAGGTTAAGCAGAGGTTTGTAAAGGACTCTGCAGAAGACAATATTGTGTCTAAATCTTAGATTCTCCAAGAGGACATTCTGCCTATGGCATTGCGGAGTCGGTTTTTATTTTATTCCCCTTAAAATCTTCTGGTTTTAAATTCATGAACTCCTCAAAATCTCACATAATGCCTGCACATTACTGCCTTGCAATGCCTAGATTAATTAAGAAAAAAATAGCCCAGCAAATTGACATGACCACACCGAGTTCTGTTTGTTAACAGAATATTTGGAAGTAGGACTGTCCTGAAGCTGATTTCACAGCATGGAGGACACTGGGCTGAGAGATTTTGGGGTGTTGCTGTCACTGATGAGCTGTGTGACCCTGAAGAAATCGCTCCATGTCTCCCTGGTCCTCAGTTGCCTCACATGGAAAATGAAGAGGTTGCATTAGCTAATCTGTAAACTTCTTCCCCAGTCTGATGTTCTGTGATTCTAATAACCACACCTAACCTTTATTGAGCACTTATTATGTGATAGGCAGTATTTCAAAAGTATAAATTTAGTATTCATTTAATTCCCAAAACAAGCTCATCAAATAGGTACTCTTATTATCATTGACCCAATTTTGTGGATGAGGAAACTGAGGCACAGAGAGGCTGGGTGCCCAGTGAGTGGCAGTCAGGACGTGGCCAGCGGGTCCACCTCTAGAGCATGTCTTCTTAAATACCGTGCTAGGCTGTCTTTCTACCCACCTCTAGCCTCCTTAATACTGTCCAAGGAATAAATGGAACATTTATAGAGCTTCTTGAGTTGGGATCCCCAAAACCAGACACTGAGACTAGAATTTTGGAAAAAGTATCTTATTTGGGAGACAATTACAGAAAGCACTGTAAAGAAGGAAAGTGAGAGTGTACACTAGTGAATGGGTTACCACTGTGGCTGCTGATGCTCCATCCTGTTGGGGGTGCTCTGAGGAACAGTGCAGAACACAACTTTTTTATTGAGGGGTGATTTAGCAAGGATGTTTACCCACCAACTCGCATCCCTAGCTGGCTAACTGTGCATTTCTGGCTCGCCTGTAATTGAACCAAGCACAACCTCTCAGCAAGATAACACCTCCAGGCCTGAGTTGCAGGAAGTCTCCAGCAAGTGAAACAACTGGGTAGTAACACCCTGAGTAGGCTGAAGGGCAAGGGTAAGGTACTGACAGCAGGTGCTGCGCATGGCAAGGGAGTGCAGGAGCCAGGACTCGGAACCAGTCACTTGGTTCCAATTCTCGGTCTCCGAACAGACAAATCACCTATGTTGATCACTGCGTAGGCTCAGAAGTTACTAAGGGGAACAGCCTTGCTCAATCTTTCTCCAAGGGTCTTTGTGACAACCAGGCTTCTGCCTGGTACAAGGGAAGAATTCTGAACCAGTCTCTTGTTGGTTTAATTCAAGACTTGACACATCACATGATTTATAAGAGGGCCAGGGTACTTAATGAGCTTGATCTGTGCCTTGAGCTAATGACACCTCCCCATGCTCAGCTGCTATCAATTAGAAATAAACACAAGCTTTGTTTATTCTGGACAATTTATCTGTCTTCTCCACAAATGTTCTATTAGCTATCAGCCTCATTTTGGAGTTCAATTGCCCAGCCTAGTAGGGTTTATATAAATGCAAAATGATACATGTCTGCCATTTATGCTCAAGATGAAGGCATTTTAAAAGTATTTTAAGCAAAACTTTTCATCTTCTTTTAATTAAAAAATAAAACCCCATTTGGTCTTATTACTCTGTAAGATAACATTTCATCGGTAAAAGACATTCCCCAAGGACTCTAATAAAAAGAACAAATACATGATTATAATATGATTAATCCATATTAAAGATTCTCATATTAAAGAAGGTCAGTGAGGCTCATCTGGTAGTGTGCTTAGCTTTGAGCCAGGAGGTCAAGGGTTGTTGCTATTTGACATTTATAGACCTAGCAGCAGAATATGATGAAGTATTCGAGTGAGCAAACTGGACATGACCTAACAGCCCAATAAAACAGTGCTGGACACTTTCCCTGAGCATGGCAATCATTTAGTCATCCTAGCCTCCCTTTGCATTGCAGGTGATTCGAATGTAAATGACAACTGCATCAAACTACCTCACTGGGTTCCTGTGAGGATAAGATGATCAAATGATGGCAACTTAGAGGAGGAAGGATGTGGCAGTGAAAGGACCTGTCAAGGCCAGAGGGGACAAACCTCTCCTCTTGGAAGTCCCTAACTGCATATTCCTTTGGGTAGCTGGGTAGACAGTAGTAGTCACGCACTCAGCTGATCATCGTGTCCTCACTGAGTTCTTACTGCGTGACAAACACTGAGAAGTGCTGAAGTTATGTTGGTGAACAAAAGTGGGCTGAGTACTACTTTGCCTGCTTTTTTGAAGGGAACCTACCCTCGACAAC
>NW_022143998.1:0-815 GCF_007565055.1 Rhinopithecus roxellana
TGATAAAGCAAATATCCTCACATAATAACTAAAGAGAAGCTTTCTGAGAAACTGCATTGCCATGTGTGAATGCAACTCCAGAGTTACACGTTTCTCTTCATTGATCAGTTTGTTAGCACAGTTTTCTGGAAATCTGCAATTAGATACTTCATAGCGCAATGAACATTACAGTGACAAAGGAAATATCCACAGATGAAAACTAGAAAGAAGCTTTCTTAGAAACTTCTTGGTGATGTGTGAATTCATCTCACAGAGTTACACTTATGTTTCGTGGAGCAGTCCATTAACACTGTCTTTGGGGAAACTGAGAAGGGCTTCTTTGGATCACATTGAGGCCTACGCTGATAAAGGAAATTTCATCCGTTCAAAACGTGAAAGAAGCTTTCTGAGAAACTTCTTTCTGATCTGTGAGTTCTCACAGAGTTACAAACTCTGCCTCAAGAAGCAGTTTGCTAACACTCTCTTCGTGGAATCTGCAAAGTGATATTTGGGAGTCTATTGGGGCCCATGTTGATAAAGCAAATATCCTCACATAATAACTAAAGAGAAGCTTTCTGAGAAACTGCATTGCCATGTGTGAATGCAACTCCAGAGTTACACGTTTCTCTTCATTGATCAGTTTGTTAGCACAGTTTTCTGGAAATCTGCAATTAGATACTTCATAGCGCAATGAACATTACAGTGACAAAGGAAATATCCACAGATGAAAACTAGAAAGAAGCTTTCTTAGAAACTTCTTGGTGATGTGTGAATTCATCTCACAGAGTTACACTTATGTTTCGTGGAGCATTCCATTAACACTGTCTTTGGGGAAA
>NW_022143999.1:0-2967 GCF_007565055.1 Rhinopithecus roxellana
AGCACAGTTTTTTGGAAATCTGCATTAGATACTTCATAGCGCAATGAACATTACAGTGACAAAGGAAATATCCACAGATGAAACTAAAGAAGCTTTCTTAGAAACTTCTTGGTGATGTGTGAATTCATCTCACAGAGTTACACTTATGTTTCGTGGAGCAGTCCGTTAACACTGTCTTTGAGGATTCTGAGAAGGCTTCTTTAGCCACTTTGAGGCCTACGCTGATAAAGGAAATTTCATCCGTTCAAAACGTGAAAGAAGCTTTCTGAGAAACTTCTTTCTGATCTGTGAGTTCATCTCACAGAGTTACAACCTCTGCCTCAAGAAGCAGTTTGCTAACACTCTTTTCGTGGAATCTGCAAAGTGATATTTGGGAGCCTATTGGGGCCCATGGTGATAAAGGAAATATCCTCACATAATAACTAAAGAGAAGCTTTCTGAGAAACTGCATTGCCATGTGTGAATGCAACACAGAGTTACACGTTTCTCTTCAGTGATCAGTTTGTTAGCACAGTTTTCTGGAAATCTGCAATTAGATACTTCATAGCGCAATGAACATTACAGTGACAAAGGAAATATCCCAGATGAAAATAGAAAGAAGCTTTCTTAGAAACTTCTTGGTGATGTGTGAATTCATCTCACAGAGTACACTTATGTTTCGTGGAGCAGTCCATTAACACTGTCTTTGAAATCTGAGAAGGGCTTCTTTGGATCACATTGAGGCCTACGCTGATAAAGGAAATTTCATCCGTTCAAAACGTGAAAGAAGCTTTCTGAACTTCTTTCTGATCTGTGAGTTCTCTCACAGAGTTACACCTCTGCCTCAAGAAGCAGTTTGCTAACACTCTTTTCGTGGAATCTGCAAATGATATTTGGGAGCCTATTGGGGCCCATGGTATAAAGGAATATCCTCACATAATAACTAAAGAGAAGCTTTCTGAGAAACTGCATTGCCATGTGTGAATGCAACTCACAGACTTACGCCATGTTTTTGGAGCCGTTTCTTTGGACTGTTTCCGTGGATTCTGAGAAGTGATATTTTCAGATAGCTTTGAAGAATAGAAGGAGAAAGGAAATATCCTTCAAGAGAAAGCGGAACCAAGCTTGTGAGAAACTGCTTTGTGATATGTGAATTCATTTCACAGTGTTCTATCACCCGTTCTCGGGGGAGTTTCCTAGCACTCATTTTGAGGAATCTCAGATGTGATGTCTTGGATATCGTTGAATCGCATGCTGAATAAGGAACTATCCTCAGAGAAACCTGCAGAGAAGGCTTCTCAAAAACTTCTTTGTTGTGGGTGAATTCAGCCCACAGATGTCCATCATTGTTTTCCACTGAGAAACTCGCTAGCAGAATTTTCGCAGAATCTGCAATAGGACACACGGTGGCGCTCCAAGACCACAATAACCTCGTCTTACTAAAGAAAGAAGCTTTCTGAGAAACGCTTATGTGATGTGTGAATTCAACTCACTAAGTTGCAGCTGTATTTCGTGGGGCCGTGGCCTAGGCCTATTTGTGTGGAATCTGAGAACAATATTCCCGATCCCTTTGAAAACAATGGGGCCAATGGAAACATCTTCCAATAAAAATGAGAAAGAAGCTTTCTGAGAAACTTCTTTCTGATCTGTGAGTTCATCTCACAGAGTTACAACCTCTGCCTCAAGAAGCAGTTTGCTAACACTCTTTTCGTGGAATCTGCAAAGTGATATTTGGGAGCCTATTGGGGCCCATGGTGATAAAGGAAATATCCTCACATAATAACTAAAGAGAAGCTTTCTGAGAAACTGCATTGCCAAGTGTGAATGCAACTCACAGAGTTACACGTTTCTCTTCAGTGATCAGTTTGTTCCACAGTGTTCTGGAAATCTGCAATTAGATACTTCATAGCGCAATGAACATTACAGTGACAAAGGAAATATCCACAGATGAAAACTAGAAAGAAGCTTTCTTAGAAACTTCTTGGTGATGTGTGAATTCATCTCACAGAGTTACACTTATGTTTCGTGGAGCAGTCCATTAACACTGTCTTTGAGGAATCTGAGAAGGGCTTCTTTGGATCATATTGAGGCCTACGCTGATAAAGGAATTTCATCCGTTCAAACGTGAAAAAGCTTCTGAGAAACTTCTTTCTGATCTGTGAGTTCATCTCACAGAGTTACAACCTCTGCCTCAAGAAGCAGTTTGCTAACACTCTTTTCGTGGAATCTGCAAAGTGATATTTGGGAGCCTATTGGGGCCCATGGTGATAAAGGATATCCTCACAAAAAAAATATTACTAAAAGAGCTTTCTGAGAAACTGCATTGCCATGTGTGAATGCAACTCACAGAGTTACACGTTTCTCTTCAGTGATCAGTTTGTTAGCACAGTTTTCTGGAAATCTGCAATTAGATACTTCATAGCGCAATGAACATTACAGTGACAAAGGAAATATCCACAGATGAAAACTAGAAAGAAGCTTTCTTAGAAACTTCTTGGTGATGTGTGAATTCATCTCACAGAGTTACACTATGTTTCGTGGAGCAGTCCATTAACACTGTCTTTGAGGAATCTGAGAAGGGCTTCTTTGGATCATATTGAGGCCTACGCTGATAAAGGAAATTTCATCCGTTCAAAACGTGAAAGAAGCTTTCTGAGAAACTTCTTCTGATCTGTGAGTTCATCTCACAGAGTTACAACCTCTGCCTCAAGAAGCAGTTTGCTAACACTCTTTTCGTGGAATCTGCAAAGTGATATTTGGGAGCCTATTGGGCCCATGGTGATAAAGGAAATATCCTCACATAATAACTAAAGAGAAGCTTTCTGAGAAACTGCATTGCCATGTGTGAATGCAACTCACAGAGTTACACTTCTCTTCAGTGATCAGTTTGTTAGCACAGTTTTCTGGAAATCTGCAATTAGATACTTCATAGCGCAATGAACATTACAGTGACAAAGGAAATATCCACAGATGAAAACTAGAAAGAAG
>NW_022144000.1:0-37885 GCF_007565055.1 Rhinopithecus roxellana
GAGAGACAACGAAAGAATTACCATAGCATGGTGAGACTAACCTGCATTCAAGTCCTAGTCCTGAAAGTGACTAACTGTGTGACCTGGGAAAGTTCGTTAGCCTCTCTAAGCTTCAGTGTCATCATTTGGAGAATAGAGATGATGAAAACACACCTGATGGAGTTGCTAATGTGATGGGATGAGATGATACAAAGTGTTCGGCATCACCTGTCACCTACTGTTTATTCATCACTATCATGAAGTAGCCAGAACCACACCTGTCATAACAGCTACCAGTTGTTGAATACTTACTCTGTGCTGTGTACTAGGCTCATTTTTTCTATATCAATTTTCTTACTTATACATCTTATAACAGTTCTTCAAGCAGGTATTATCCTAGCTGGTGACTCTGAGAATAACTGACTGCATTCCCTGTCCCTGTGCTCAGCCTGTGCATGGGAAATATTTGGGACTTGGTAAATACATTTTGGAACAATGTTGAATGAGTTCACAATTGACATAGTTGTCTAGGACCTGCCCAACCATGGGCTGCTTCCCCTATCTAACATAGAGTGTACTTGTTTGCTTAGAATTATGTCCTCTAAAGAGTTATGTTCAACTGTTAACACCCGGTACCTGTGAATATGATCTTATTTGGAAATAGGGTCTTTGTAGACGTAATAAAGTTAAGAGGAGGTCATACTGGATTAGGGGCTACCCCTAATCTTATAAGAACAATAGCAGATGTTCTTACAAGAAGGCGAACATTTAGACACAAATGAACAGAGGCACACAGAGAGAACTCCACATGTGATGAAGGCAGAGACTGAAGTAGCACATGCACGAGCCAGGAGATGCCAAGGATAGCTGACAACCACCAGAAACCAGAAGGGAGGCATGGAGGGAGACTTCTTTAGAGTTTCTGCAGGGGCATGGTCCTGCTGATACTTTGATATGGGGCTTCTGGCCTTAATAACTGTAACAGAGTACATTTCTGTTTTTTTAATCACTCAGTTTATGATAATTCATTAAGGAAACTCTCGAAAACGAATACAGCACTTTATCCTTTCTTGGCATAGCAAAATGAAATTTCAGGGCACGCACAGAGAGAGTTTAACACCCCTTATTCTCTTTCAAAAGAGCTGAAAAAGCACCCAGTTATTATTTCTCCTACTCCCAGTTCTCCATCTGAAGATGAGACTTTTCAGTCATGCCAACAGTTCTGGTTTCAGAATTTAAGGGCACACTATGGAGAGATTGCTGGTGAGTTAAGCTGAAGCTCAGCAGTCCCAAAGGGTTTCTGTTCCAAGCAACAGATGAGAGAAAAGAGAGGCAGAAATTATGAGGACACCTCAATTCCCTCATGTAGAACACTAAGCAGCAGCTTTCTCCCTAAATGTTTCTGTAAAAATATTTATTCTAAACATCATCCGTTAATCTCACTTGCTTCCCAGGAGAAGGGAAAATCATCATGTGTAAGTGTTAGAGAGTTTCGACACCTCTCCTCCCAACCAAAAAGGGTACCGTTCTCAGGGGCTTGCCGTCTGAGGGCCCTGTCCCCCTAGACTAGGAGCCTCATGATAGAGGAACAGCCCTTTTTTGTCCTTAAAATTCTGGGATGGGAGGGTTGGAGACAGAAAGGGTCCTCCCAGGATCTGAAAACTCAAAGGTTGCCTGCTCCTTTCTCTTTCTACCAAAGCCTTTGAAGACACAGAGAGAAGCTTTCCCTGACTTTCCCATCAGATAATATTCATTGAGGGTTAAATCCTCCAAACAACACCATTCATACAATGACTAGGTTTTAATCAAGCCAGAGGTGCTGCTCAAAACCACAAGCTTAAAAATGCTTTCAGTTTAACGGGACAAAATAAAATGAACACAGATTATTTTTCAAAACTGCCTAGTTCTGGGACAATTGCTGCCAATCAGCCTCACTCCTTGCAATCTCTTTGATCCCAGCATTGACCCTGGGTCTCTGACAAACTATTTGCTGACTCTCTACAGAGCCTGGTATGTATGTTTTCTTCCCAACAGGGCTACTTGAAAGCCCCCATTTGGCCCAAGTCCCCAAATGCCCTCTGATTAGCTCTTGGCCTTCATCCTACTAAGCACGAGATCTGCTGAGTAGAATGGCTGCTGTACCCATCCTGACTCTGGCAACAGGAGCTTCTGTTTTTGCTGAAGAGGGAAAGGGTCTCAAGAGAGCAGTTTGGGTTCAACTTGGATGAAGTCTCCAAGCAGTAGTCTTCAAGGAACTGCTCAGAAACAAAGTTCTCTTTCATTGCATCATTTAGATTTTAAGGACAATATGAGCCTCTAAGAGAATTGACTGGACCAGACTCTAGAGAAATGTTTATGTTACCTTGGCTAAACTGTTGGTGATGGTTAGAAGAAGAAGGAATCAACAAATGAAAAGAGAAAAAAGGGGAAATGACTGGATCTATAGGAGCAGCAGCTCTTGCAAATCAGATTTGGAAAGGAGCAAGGACCTACATTTCTATCTTGGAAGAGAGACACTCAGGTATCAGTAAGTGATCAGGTCGTGGCCAGTTCAAGTATTCTGAAGTGTTCTGATAAGAATTTAATAAGGACCACCTCACACATGCACATGCACACACACACAAACATACCTTTCCCTAGCTGAAGCATGCAGTTAGGGAATCTCTGGAGTCCAGAAGATGAGTCAGCCTAAATGACTCAGCAAGGAGGAACCAGGGCTGAGGCTGTTGGTGGAAACACAGCTGGAGCAAATGCAGATGGGACTGTGAAGACATTGTGTGAGGGCGAGTGAGGATGTGGCTGTTGTTCCCCAGTAGTGACCATCATCCTGTTACCACAACAATAACCTCAAGTTCCCAGGAGGAGCCTGAGGCGGGTCATTTCTGAATCCAAGTCAGTTCACCTCCCAAATGGGTTGATAATGGCAACTTTCCTGCCTACTGACAGGACTCTTGGAATGATTGTATGAGACAATGGTTGCTAAGGAACTTTGAAAAGTACCAATTTCCAACATGTGGAAAGGATTACAAGCATTCTCATGACAAGTTCTCCACCACCTACTGAAGGCACGATGCCTGCTTATGAGAAGAAATGGGGCATCAAAAATTTGAGGTGTGGGCTGGGTGAATCAAGGTACTTGCCGAGTGAATCACTGCAAGCTCAGGTGACCTCGTTATGCAATGTCAGGTGAAAATGTATTTGGTGAAATTGGGTGGAATTTCCCTCGAATCTTGGGATTGTAAGCCAGAAGAGCACCCCGTGAAAGCTGAGTCACAGCGGGGTGAGTTAAAGAGCCCTCAAAGAAGAAATCGGGAGAATTGGATCTCATCCCCGGCATGGCAAAGCCTGTGCCTGTGCCATCAGCTCTCTCTGCGTCTGTTTGCTCACTTGTAAAATAAAAGTGTTATCTCATAATCTTTTCTGCCAGTAACACTTTGTGAGAGTGTGTGTGTGCACATGTATGCATGCAAGGCCCTGCTTTATGCTGATGCAATGCTTTGAAAAACATCAGCTTCTCTTCTACAACATATACTCTGACATCCATTCAGTTCCCCAATTTCCGCAGCTCCAAAGTGTACTCAAATTGTCGAGAAGCATGGAGACATCATCCTGATTTGCCAAGTCCGGGCAGGGTACCCCTTCCCCCAGACTCCACCTTTATGGGCTGTATAAACTTGGGCAAGTTACCCTCTCTGGGCCTCATGTACTTTATTTGTAAAACAAAGATAGTAACTGTACCTATCTACAGACTTGGAATGAGAATCCAATAAGATACTTCATACAAATCATTTAGCGCAATGTCTGAGTCTTTAAAAAGACTAAAGCAACATTCTCCCAGCAATAAACATTATCACAATTGCTATTATCATTCCTGCTATTACTGTCATAGTATTGTATATTCCCATACCAGGATATATTCCTCCAAATTACAGCTGTGTGTTTACTTAAATGGAGAAATCCATGAAGGCAAGGACTGGGCCTGTCCCATTCTTCATTTTATCCTCCATCCTCTGCCGAATGCCTGGCTGATGGCAGTGCTCAAAACTTGTCCTGTTAGATGAATAAAGGGTGTGAAGTAGTGGTTCTCAACCCTGGCTGCACATCAGAGTCACCTGGATGTATTTTAAAATTCTGATGTCTACTCCCATCTCCAGAAATTCTGATTTAATTGATAAAGATTAGGACCCTGGCATTAATCATTTTTAAAGGGTCCCCAGGGTCTCAGTGGGCAGGAGGAGGTGAGGCTCACTTGTATAGAGTCTCAAAGATTAGTCACACCATTGATTGCCAAACTTTTCCTTTTATAATAAAACCATTTTTCTCCACAACAAAGTCTCAGATTGAAATCTACTTCATAAAAGAGAATGATGCAGCTTCCTCTGATAGAAGTGTTGGAGGTGGGCACTGGGGCTCTCCATCCAACTGTGTGGGTCCAAGGTGGTCCACAAAGCCCACAAGCCCCTAGAGACACAACTTCCTAGGATTCAAACTGTCCTCTCCTGAGCTCTAAGCAGTATCTTCTCACTGCACTGCACTGCCAGCCTTGCTGACTCCTCATGTAACATGATGCCATCTTCACCCTGAAACTTGGTCTAAGACATACTGCAACTGTTTTCCTTTTACAGCCAAATTCAGACACTCTCAGCTCCCAGTGAAAATCATTCCCAGGCCTTGTGGATTGAGGAGAGAAAAAACCACCTAAAATATATAAATAATTCAAGGCTGAGTTTATTCATGATGCTGTGTTTTCTCCAGGCAGCAGTTTGTATAATCTCTCTTACACTGCCAGTTGGGCAGCCTCCGTAGCATTTATTACTGCAGACAACCCGTTAGAAGCTGTTTTGATTTATACATCTACATTCTATTACAGAGGTAAGTTTAACAGCACACTGCAGTTTCTGCTGCTGACATTGTAGGAGGGGAAAGAAAAAGAAAAAAAAAAGACAGTGGCGAAAAGAATAGGAAATTATTTCTGCCGTTCCAGAGGAGAGCAAGGAAAATGGGCCTGATATTTTAATGACATATTTAGTTAGTTATCTGGAATACAGACACACACATACTACACTTACATACAACAACATACGTTTATTGCATCATTATGTCTTCGTAAGACAGCAAATGTTTATTGAACATCTACTAAGTGCCAACTTACTCTGTTAGGTCAGAAGGATATATTGGTGAATAAATGAGACAGTTGTTTGTCTCCTTTGTTATTATTGTTTGCTATCACCAAACAATGTCTCTCCAACAATGCTTAGCCCAGCATTGATACATGGTAGATACTTGGTGCCTGTTCAGTGAATGAGTGAATTCAAAATGATAAACCAGATGAAGTTATTGCAACTGTTCAGTTATCTGTCTTCATGACAATGCTACATAAGATGAACCACACAAAACCTCATGCAACAATAAGCCTTTATTGTTCATGCATCGAGGACATTAGGCTGGTTGACTCTGCTCATCTGTGCTCATCACCCAAATAGCTCAGAAATGGCTTGCAGTCCACTGATCAGTTCAGGCTTCTGCTGGGTCCAGTGGGATGACTCAGCTCTGCTCCATGTGTTTCTCATCCTTCAGCAAGCTACAGCCCAGCATGTCCTTATGGCCATGACAGAGAGACAGAGAGTAAGTATGATGGAAACACAGGGGCCTCTTGAAGTCTAGACTTGGAACTGGGAAACCATTACTTCTGATACACTTTATGAAACAAGTCACAGAGCCAGCCCAGATTCAAGACATGGGTAAAAGCGTCCATCTTTAGCATGAAGATCTGCAAAGTCACATAGCAGAGACAAGGCTAAAGAGATTAAGAATTGAAACCACCTTTGCAATCTGCCACAGGAACCCAGCAAATTAGAGAAAAGGTAGTGATGGAAACCCATTTCTCAAATGAAATCTACTGCCTTTTCCAGTATCCAAGTGTATCCCCACCCAGCCCCTGAACAAGGCTCTTTGGTGAGTTTAGGGATGCAGACATCTCTCTGGGAATAGTTTGTTGTGTCCTGAACGTCCTTCCCTCTTTGATCCTAGGTCTTCACCCAGGCACTACGTGGGGTTGACACCTGACTGTGATCCATTGTCCTTGCTTGCCCTTGTTCTTCCTGTTCCAGTTTAACCCATCACATTAGGAGACAAAATGTGTTTATAGTACAATGATGAGACAGTATTGTAGCTACCATATATTGGGAGTTTACCATGTGTCAGGGCCTGTGCTGAAGAACTTTGCTTACACTATCTCATTTAATTCTTATGATGACTCTATGAGTTAGTTATAATTATCCCTCATTTTACCACTAAAAAAGAATATTCACAATACTGAAAGAGATTAAGTAACTTGTCCAAGGTTTCACAGCTAGTTATTAATCAAGCCAGGTTTCAACCCTAATTTGTCTGAATGCAGAGTCCATGTTCTTAATCACTATGCTACGCTCTGCCTTCCTTAAACTGGGAGTTCTACTTCACTAAACCATTATGCTCACATTGGTAAAGAATTGCCACTTCCCTAAAGCAAAGAGATCATGATATTCTGCCTGGCTCCCCGCTATGAGACATTGGAAAAAAAGGATTGAAGTTCCCACAACATTTCGAATTATTTTGCCCTAGAGACAAGAGGTTGAAGAGGTTCACTCAACAAGGGCAGGTCACTAAGTTTTCAGCCTTGTGTAATTTCTACCAGCTTTCACCAGAATATCCTAGGATTGTTAGAGTTAGTACTAATGAGATCATAGATTATAGATTCCATCAGGAGGAAGAGGGATTATACAAAGACTTAGTGGTGCTTATTGGTATAATATGCACTATGTTAAATCCAACTGGCCCAAAAATAAATGTAATCTATGATCTCATTTGCATATTCTCTCTCTCTGCATAATCCCAGGTCAGGAAGGAGGCTGGTTCTGGACAGAAGAGAAGCATGAGAATTACATCCATGCTATTGCAAAAGCTTATTCCTACAGCAGCACCTTAATGTGGACCAATGGGAGAATGTAACCCAGTGGAATAAATGGAAGCTCATTCCAAAGCCAAGCTGTGGAAGGGCACCGAATTTCCCACAGATTGTCTGTTTAATCCCCAGTATCAACAGGCTAATGTCCAGCCTCCCTCCTCACCTCCACTTGACATTTACACCCAACGAACAATGGTCAAATGGAAATCTACTGCTTAGTTTACAGGTTTTCAGGCTTGTGACAGTTCCACTGTAGATCCCTAATCAAATCTGGATTCAAGAGCATGGCTTAGGTTTAAAGCCCTGAGAGGAGCAAGCTCAGGCATGCTGGAGAAGAAAGATATATAACCAGTCAACAGCACAGCTTGGTGCACTGAGCCAGAAAACTGTACAGGTGAGAATGACAGACCTGCTTCACCCCACTCAAGAGGGAGTTCAGTGGGTACTGACTTACACTGGGGATGGATGGAATCCTCAGTACGAAATGTTTACTAAGTCAGCAAAAAAGATGAAAGAGCACCGATTATGTTCAAGCACAAGAAAAAGTAGAGATTAGAATCCTGCCTTTGAAGTGCAGTGAAGGCCAGGCATGGTGGCTCATGCCTGTAATCCCAGGACTTTGGGGTGCCAAGGTGGGTGGATCACCTGAGGTCGGGAGTTCGAGACCAGCCTGACCAACACAGAGAAACCCCATCTCTACTAAAATTACAAAAATTAGCCAGGCTTGGTGGCACATGCCTGTAATCCCAGCTACGCAGGAGGCTGAGGCAGGAGAATTACTTGAACCCCAAGAGGCAAGGTTGCAGTAAGCTAAGATCATGCCATTGCACTCCAGCCTGGGCAACAAGAGTGAAACACCGTCTCAAAAAATAATAATAATTAAAATAAAATTAAAAAATAAAGTGCAGTGAACTCACTCACTAATAAACATGTCCCAGAAAGTGTTAAGCCTGGGTCAATGAGACTGTCAATCCCTCCCTCCTTGAGACAGAGTGAGTGAGGGGGTAGGAAGAGGAACATACTCTTTGTCTTCAGCATCCCTCCCATGAAGAGGATGCCCAGAAGTCACCTAAACCT
This sequence comes from Rhinopithecus roxellana, assembly GCF_007565055.1. Lineage (NCBI taxonomy): Eukaryota > Metazoa > Chordata > Mammalia > Primates > Cercopithecidae > Rhinopithecus > Rhinopithecus roxellana. The sequence goes on from NW_022144000.1 coordinate 8,003, forward strand.
TGAAAAGATTCTGTACTATGAAGAAATGGACATCAGCATGGCATCTCTCAGCAAAGCCAAGGGAAGTGTTGCTAATTCTGAAGACTACAAAAGAAAAAAAAAAAAAAAACGCCAAGCGTATGAGAAAGCAGACAGGAAGAAGCTAATAGGATTGAGGGGCAGCCTGCTCATTGTAGCTTTTGCCTCCTGGGACGCCAACCTGTCTTTCAGGCACAGCTGTAAAGTGTGGGGGCAAAGTTGGGTCCATGAGAGAATTCAGAGGCATAGCTAGAGGAGCCAATGCCAGAGGGGTCTGCAGATGAGGCAGTAGTTGAGGTGTGAGCCAAATGGGAGGCAAAGGACCAGAAAGAGGAGAGAGGAGATCACCAGAGAGGACAAAAGGGAGGTGGTGGGGACTCACTAGACATAGGACATCTTCCCTTGCAGGTGGATTTCTACCTCCTCTGGAGGGCTCAGGCCAGGGTAGAATGGACAGTGTCCAAATGATGCTTAATGAACTCCTCATTTTGATTTCTTTGTTCTATGAAGGCGTGTGCAACTGCATTAGTATGCTCAGCAAAAGGCCTCCTTTTGTTGTGGCAGGTGCTGCAGGAATTCAGAACAGCTGATGTTTCATAAAATCATGAGCCTGCAGAGAGCCCTGGGAGGTCAGAAAACCCAAGCCCCTGCCTCTCACATCTGTTCTATCAGTGGAATGGTGCTGCAGTTTTAAAATCATGTTTATTGTACTTCATCTTCTTATTTTAAGAGAGATACACTGGGTGCACTTTTATTGGAGAAAAGGTGAAGCAAGCAGTAAAGCACAGAGAAGAAGGGAAAAACATTTTCTAATCTTACAGCCCAACGACAGCCACTGTTAATATTTCAGCAAAGCCCCTGCTACACTTTCTCTCTCTCTCACCCATAGGGTATGGGTGTGGTGTGTGTGTGTGTGTTGTAAGTATATAAAAAGAACGTGGGAATTTTTCTGTTATTCCAGAATTAACAAATAAAACTATGAACAAAGAGGCATTAAGTGCTACACATTCTAAATAAAGCCAAACACCTTCCTTGAGTCTTTCATGAGCTATATGACCCAGTAATCCTACTTCTACTTATATATCTAAAGAAATTGAAATCAGTGTCTTGAAAAGATACCTGTACTCCCATACTCATTGCAGCATTATTCATAATAGTTTAGATATGGAAACTCTATGTCCACTGAGGGATGAATGGATAAAGAAATTGTGGTATATACATGCACTGGAATATTTCTCAGTCTTAATAAAGAAGGAAATCCTGCCATCTGTGACAACATGTATGGAACTGTAGATTATGCTAAGTGATATCAGTCAGGCACAGGAAGACAAATAATGCATGATCTCACTTAAACATGAAATTTAAAATAGCCAAACTCATAGAAGCAGAGAGTAGGATGATGCTGCCAGAGGCTGGTGCAGGGGCAGGTAGGAATGGGGAGATGCTGGTCAAAGGGACGAAGTTTTGTTATTTAGGATAAATAAGTTCTGGATATCTAAAGTAAAGCATAGAACCTATAGCTAAAAATACAATGTTATATTTTTTTAATTTGCTAAGAGTGTAGGCTTACTTTAAGTGTTCTACCACCAAAAAATAATAATAATTATTAGAGTAAAAAGAACTAAGAGAAACTTTGAGAGGTGATGGATATGTCAGTCTTTGACCTTGGTGGTTGGTGGTGATGATTTCACAGCTGTATATGTATCCTCAAACTCATCAAGTAGTAAAAATTAAATATGTACAGTTTTTTACACATCAGTCATACCTCAATAAAGTGGTGTTTAAAAAGAGATGGCTGAACCTCACTGCTACCTGCAACCATAATTCAGCAACACCACCAACCACTACCTCGCATTCTGTAAAAGTAGACTGGAGAAAGGGGCCATCTATGATTGCTGGGTGGAAACGCTGGGCTAGAGCACATCTGAGAGCTAAACAGAGGGTCTTCCCAAAAGATAATTCATAAAGATTGGGAACACTTTCAAGAAGGGAATGCTGATTTCTCATTCCCATTGAGCACCTGATTAGAATGTAGCCCCGTTGATTTGCTCTGTTCCCACTTGAGTAGGAAAATAGAGCCGCATTGAGAGAGCGGGGCAGAGGGAGAGCATCAGTGGAGCAGCCTGTTCCTCTGCATGGCAGAGAGGCACCCACCTTCTGGAGGCCAAGTGAATTAACTGAAGAAGAGACTCACACAAGCATGTGGGCTGCCAAGGAGAAGGACCCAAGCAGCAGGAGGCTGACAATGAACCACAAGGAGGCATCTGAGGGAGGGTTGGGATCTGGAGTTAGATCTTCTTTCTGCAGTTGGGAGGGGGCTCAGAAAAGTGACCAAACACTGACCATGAGGGAGCCACAGAGACGGAAACCAACCAGAGAGGGCTGTAAGGACCTTCAGTGTGAGTCAGAAAAACAAAACCACTAACAGAGTGCACTGTGCGTGCCATGAGTTAAACAAGCAATGCCTGTCTTTGGCCTCTTTCTCCTCCACTCACCCACACACCGCAGCACCTATCTCTATATGAGTGGATGAGGAGGACCATTCCCAGAGAAAGGATACAGGAGGAAGGGTAAAGAGCAGATAAGATCCCTCCCAACTACCTCCCCCAAGTCTCAAGCACAGATAGCACTGAAGTGACAGGAAAAGATGAGATTACTCTCTTAAGCCAGAAGAACTTGTGCAACCAAGGGGAATGGGAAATTATGAAATCTGCTACATTATGAATGAGAGATTTAATACAGCATTATTGGGAACAGGGACTAGGGAAAAAAATCCTTTGATGTTTGTAACTCAGCAAGTTTATATACTTCAATAAACCCAAAATACACACACACACACACACACACACACACACACACACACACACCTGCGTATACATGTACAATTTTAAAAATCCAAAGTAAAATATAGCCAAAAGCTACTTTATTTTTTCACACTCTGCCTTTCTTCCTTGATCTTGTGATCCTCTCTTCAGTGAAATCAAAGAATTTAAACTTAAACCTGGTGGAACTTTATATTATTTTGAGCCTTGAGAAGAATGTGGCTATGTGGCCTGCGTCATGTGTAGCACACAGCTGCAACTTCGGCTTCTCCAATCATAGATTAACTCCCTTACTTATTCTTGTACTATAGATGATAAAGAAAGACCAAAAAGCATGAAAGCTAGGACTCCCAGGAATCTATTACCCCTCCTCCTTATGGAATGTTAAAGCAATCTACCTTGGAATGTAGGAACCTGTAACCAGTGAAATCACTGTAACATATGTATTGGTCTTACAAGGAAAATATTGTGACTGTTAAATTTCCCCATCTCTGCCTATGTAAGTGAAAGCCTTAATTTACCTACTTTGGAACCCTGACCCATTCTTTTGGAATCCGTGTTTCCTCCTGGGTTTCTACCCTCAAGTTTTACACTTGAATAAACTCTACTTAATCATATTTTCTGAATCTCATTATTTAAGGTTGACGCTTCTCAGCACTTGTGTGAAATCTCATGCAATTTCCAGCATTTCTCTACTCACTTTCACATATAACAAAGTTCATACTCTCTCTCAACCAACTTAAAGCCCTTCTCCACTCCACAGTGCATACGTGCCTTACACTGGGAACCTGAGGGAGGAAGGACATCGTGGTTTCAAGGCAGGTTTCTTCACTCTCACTTGCTTCCTCAATCCATGTTGTCCCTCACTTTCTAACTGTTGTTTAGAACTCTCTAAAGAGATTAAAGGGTACGGTGGCTTTGTAACACGTCAGCTTAGCTAAGCAGGAACTCAATTCCCAGAGTTTCATCTCCATGAAGTTCTAAGTTGAAGAGGCTATAAGAAAAATGCACACAAGATAGAAAAGACCATGGTGAAGAAGCAGCCATGCTTAACATCTTCAAGTTTGGTGTAGGCCGCCAGACACTGGCAGCTCATGCATGTGGCAGCTCACTGATCTGCCAGCTTGTGTTGCTGGTATGGGACAGCACCCAGGCTTACACCTTCTACATTGCATTGCTGTGTGGGGCAGGACCTGAGCTCACAGCTTCTAGAGTGTGTTGCTACTTTGGGGCAGCTCTTGAACTTGCAGCTCCTCTAGCACTCCCTGGATCTCTTCCTTCAGCTTATTCAAGCCCTGGGTCAGGTGCATGTGCAACTCCATGTGAAGAGTACCCATTTCCCATTAAGTTTGGAGGTAGTGGGAGACAGACAAATGCTTCAGCTTGTTTTTGTGGAATTCAGTACCTCTCATGGGTTTCCCTTGTTCTCCCAACTCCCTGACCGTCTCCTATCTCAGCTGCTGGCTTGGCTGACCTATTTCCAACCATGTAGAGCTTTTCATGTCAGGACCATCAACATGAAAATGCATGGTTATTCTCAAAAGATGTTTTTCTAAGCCTACATATTCACTGTAAAGCATCCCAGAATCCTCTAGAGTGAATGTTAATAAGCACAATAGGGTTGGAATTGATGGTCTTGAACTCTTATCTTTCTACACTGATCGTCAGGAACTGTAATGTGAAAAGCACAAAGCTTCCCTCAACAGCTACTATACAATCATGGTAATGTTAACAATACAACTATCAATCAATTATACAAGCTAGACATGATTCCATCATTTAACTCTCATGACCAACCACACTCTGTGAAAGAGAATCTTAATATCTGAACCATACAGATGAAGAAAGGGAGGGTTTAATGACTTGCCTAAGAGAATGAAGACAGTAACTGATGGAGCCAACAATGATATTCTTGCTTCTGACTCCAAAATCCTCACTCTTAAGTTTTTTGCCTGAAACCCTATCTCTCTTCGAGAGAGAATAAGAATAATATCAACTATCATTTATTAAGCCTTTCTGATTAGGCCCTACCTTCCTTGTTGCTTATAGACACACTCAATTTGAACTTATTCCACATTAGCACCCAAAAAATGCCGCATCATTTACTAGTCGAAATGGAGTAAAGTCCATCTGTGAGCCCACAGTGGGAAGAATGGCAGGAAGACCAGTGAATGTCATTAGTGAGGAGCTCCTCTTCTCTACTCTTAAATAAGCATATCATCATAGTTTCTGGCCCAGAACATTTGGGAACGGGTCCTGTAGACATCACCTTGTCTATGTTACTTCTAAACTGTACTGCCCAGGCTCCAGCCTCTGTGGGTTTGCAACTGACCACACCCTATCCAGGGTAGTACACGTCAACAGTGCCCAGGCCTCTGCTATTTTCAGAAACTCCAAACCCCTTTTATCTTCCAAGGCAGATAAATACCCAGCATCAGTGTATATGCTAGTGTTTAGAAACAAGTCTTCTGGGGTTAGTGCTGAAGAACTAACACCTTCTACCATAAAGACCTGAAAGAGCTACTTTAGGAATTTGAACACACCAAGGGAATCTTCCATCCACCATGAAGAGAAAAAAGAAAAAATATATATGTGTAAAGGAACTACATTATGCCAGACACTTTGCCACGTCCTGCTTTACTTTGCTTACAAAACTGCAAGGTAGAGATTATTATAATTGGTTTTTAAGATGAGTAAACAAAATATTAGAGAAGTTTTTTTTAAGTCCCTAAATCATACAGCTATTTCACTCTTTGCAGACAGCCTGAGGAAAACTTGTAGCTAATCTTAATAATAATTACCATTTCTTGAGCTCTTAGTCTGCACCAAGGCAGTATACTAAGCACTTTATATCCATTACCTTCCCTAACAATTCTATAACTTACTTCATTATCTCCATCTAAGAATGAGAACCACTGGAGCTCAGAGAAGCTAAGTCCTTTGCCCAAGGCCACACATCTGGGAATGAGGGAGTCCAGATGCGAGCCTCTATGTTAGAATTCAAAGTCGGATTCTTAACCCCAGCACAGCACAGCCTCCCCTCAAGGCTTTCAAGGGGAAGTGTGGCCCCAAAAGGACTAGGACTGTAGGGGAGATAGGTGGATAGAGAAGGCAGGGAGAAAAGTGAAAAATACCAGCTAGTATTCCTGGTGCTCTCTGAGCCTTACCACTGGAGCCCAGGGTACTCATTTTACAGGAATGACTCACAGGACAAAAGAGCAGAGGTCTGGCTTACTTTGTTTTGCAAACCATACCCTGTAGAATGAGAATAATTATTAGTCATCTGCAGGCCTTGTGATGCTGGTAGCTTAGTCATTGAATAACTATTATAGATCACACATTCCTATTCCTTTGGATAGAGTCTCAAGCCACCTACACAATCCTTAAACAACTTTTCAAAGTCCCTTGAGCTGGGGGTGGCGGCAGACACACTCTCCAGAAGCTATGCATTCTTCTTACTGAGAGATGGACACCTTGTGGCCAGTAGCATAATGAGAAGTCTTTCAGCAGAATGCACAGGCATCCCTACCCTGCTTTCAATGACCCACACACTCTTGAAATTGTCCTTCCTGCAAGACAAGATACTTCAAGCAGTTTTAAGTCTTCCTTGGGGGCATAGGAGTTTCATGTCAACTAGGTTTGGTTTACATTTATGAGAGATGTTGTCTCATGTGAATGAGATAGGAAAAGAAAATACAGCAGGCATATGAGTGGGTAAAGGTACCAAATTCTAACAAAAATGATATGAACACATATGTGCATGCCCACACACAGAGACACACACACACAAACACACCACTTAATACCTTAATGAAAAATAAGAGTCACAGCAATCTGGTGAATAACTTACTTATTTTGCTTTCCATTTTGAATTCTAAGAGTGGAGCTACTGAGATGACTAAAACAGTTGCTGTCTTCAAAGAACTCAAAGGTTAGTGAGAAGACAGAAGCAACATCAACACAATAAAACCAAAGATGTTATTATGAAAGCTCAGAGGAGAAACATCCAAATCAAATGGAGTTGAAGGTTAGGCAGAGGATGAGAAAGATTTCCTTGAGGCGATGAGAGCAAAGCTGAGCATTTTTTTAACACACACCTGTCCAAAGTAGAAACTGTTAATGCAGTACCCCAGCAATCTAGATGAGCTGGCCCTATGATTGAGGATTTCATTCATATGTATTATAGCAGTAAAGATGCTTTGAGCTTTAAATAATAGAAAGCTTAATATCAACTCATGTAAACAATGAGGAATAATTCTGTCACGTAACAAGAAGTGCAGGGAGGCTTCAGATGTAATTTATCAACTCAAAGACATCATTTGAAACTCAGTTTTTTTCCCCATGATTCTACTACAAAATCCCCAAAAGATTTTCCTAACTGTCTTCTAGATCACAAGGTTGCTGCTGTAGCTACAGGCACCATGTGCAGACACAAAAATGTTCAGCAAAAGAAGATATCTTTTCCATGTGACAACTTTTTATGAACAAAAGTTTTCCCAAAAGCTTCCCAGCAGGTTTCCCCTCATATCTTATTGGTCATAATTGGGATACTATGATTGGATTTCTAAGAACTGAATAGAGGGAGGCTGTGATCTCCCCAAGAAAGGCTTGGAAAGTATGAAGAGGGAGAAATATTTGTTGAGTAGGTAGATAAATTTTTGGGTACATTAGGAGTGGGATATGTGGGAAAGCAAACCTATCAAACATGGTGCAAACCAAACTCTTCCCACTGGAAATTCTGATGGAACACTGTCTCTTAATTGATTGACTTATTTGAGGAAGTATGCCATGTTACTGTAAATAGGGCTGTATCAAATGCTAAGAATTCCAGCTTTAAGCAGATAGACCCAGAGGGCTGGTCTTGGTACCATAGAACTTTTATGCTAGAAATGACCCAGAGGTGATGATTTTAGAGATCTGAAAACTGCTCTGCCATTTACTCAATACATGCTTTGTACTGGCCTTTGCTGCCTACTCTAAAATACTTTGCCCACTGCAGCTTTGGGCCAAGACCGGATTCTTTTCTGAGGGTCCTTCCAGCTCTGAAAGTCATGACTCATCATGATACGTGATGCAGAAAGTCTGATTCATCATGACATGGGACGCAGGTTCATAATATTCCTCATCACCAACATTGTATGATATTTCATATTGTTTTTAGCGATCTCACTAGAATGGAGATTCTTGAGTCAGCCTAGCACATAACCAGACAAACTGTTGGTACTCTAAAACAAAAACAAAAACAAAACACTTAAGTTGGTTTCATGACAGAAGAGCTGAAAAGTACATGTGACGTTTCATTTGGTAGCAGCACTCCCGGAAAATCATCTTATAGAAATTATTTGAATTTTTAGAAAATCTTGAAGCACATTTTCATCAAAGTGTTATTGATCAGGTGTGAAAAGCACAAAACAACTAAATATCCAACTCTAAAGTCTTGTTTATATTAAGTGTGGTATATTCAATGAGTGGATTACAATCAAGAAATGTAAGTTTTAGAGACCTTATAGCATGTAAAATAAAATTATATGTTACAATAGTAAGTGAAAAGTGGTACTAAGTTTTATTTACAATATAATGATAATTATGTAAACCAAACAACCCAAGCATTTAGAAGGGAAGAAAAAAAAGACTAAAAAGAAATGGACCAAATGGTGCATAGTAGCTGCACTGAGAAATTTTTTTCTTTCTTTTTTTTTTTTGACACTCCAAAAATGTTTATAATGGGTATGCATTGGTTTTATAATGGAGAAACACGATAAAAATCACTGATGGATTATTTGACAGATTTCCTTTTTTTTTTTTTTTTTTTTTTTTTTTTTTTGTTGAGACGGAGTCTCGCTCTGTCGCCCAGGCTGTAGTGCAGTGGCTGGATCTTGGCTCACTGCAAGCTCCGCCTCCTGGGTTCACGCCATTCTCCTGCCTCAGCCTCCCAAGTAGCTGGGACTACAGGCGCCCACCACTTCGCCTGGCTAGTTTTTTGTATTTTTTTTTTAAGTAGAGACGGGGTTTCACTGTGTTAGCCAGGATGGTCTCGATCTCCTGACCTTGTGATCCGCCCATCTCGGCCTCCCAAAGTGCTGGGATTACAGGCTTGAGCCCCCGCGCCCAGCCTGTTTGACAGATTTTCTTTATTAACTTAGTCTTACCTATAATTAATCTATATTACAGTTGTTGACAGGAATAAATCCAGGTGTTTAAGAATGAATTTCAACTGGCAGAGCTTGGTATTCCAAACCTTGCTTCACGTTATCAAGCTTTCCTCCCAATCCAACCTTCTCTCTCATTACGGTTCAAATGACAATGCACAAAACTCTTTGCAGAACCTGATCTGGCCCTCCCATCTCCCCATCACCACTCCCTGCTTTTGTTATACCAATAATTCTTTCCAAGGTGCCCTTTCTTCTTTATTCCACTCCTCTCTAGTGGCCAATATTAGAAAGCTCAGCTCAAACACTGAATACCTTCCTGAATGATCTTAGGCAAATTATTTCACTTCCCAGAGTTTCCACTTCTACATTTCTATAAAATGGAAATAATTTTTAAATTGCTTTTTCTCATTACTATTACACAAAAGTTACTATACCTAGCACATAGTAGGAACACATACACAAACAGAAAAGGCAGCTGTTTGTTTTTCCTCTGAATCCCTCTATCCCTAATTTATAGTTGTATCAGTGCCTGGCACCATCGAAATAACTTAATTCATGTTTATTGGATTAAAAAAAAAATGCCACTAGTGCTAGCTACCAGGCCCTGACAGATAAGGGCCTGTGGCTGTGTGATTTTAGATGGCTTATCTACATAAGAAAGCACAAAGTAAGAAAGTAGTCTAAAAGAGAGCTTCCTTCCTACACAGAGAAAGAGCTTTATTGACTTTGATCAGAAACGGGCTCTGGAAAACTGCCTGCAGGCATCTCTGTAAGTATTCACCCACAAAGCAAAGAATATCAGAAAGTAAGATGGAAATTTTTCTCATCCTTTTCCTCCTCACCCCCACACAAGGCCCCTATCTCAAAAGGAGAATTTGGTTGTGTTTTTAAATGGACTTTTGCACTTTTTCAAAAATCAGCTAGATACCAATGCATCCCCACAGCTGAATAAGCACCATTAGGATGAAAGACGTATCCTGGGGGCAGCATAAACTGTGATCCAGCTGCCCCTCCAGCTTGTGCAACTTCTCTTGTTTGATGAGAACAGGGAGGGAGTGGAGTGTCCTGTAGGCTACGTCATGCAGGGTTAGCAGCCTCAAAGTTCATTCTGACAGAAGAGTCATGATGCTTGGAGACATTACTGAATTTCAGCTTGTCCACTCAGAAATGCCATTGGTATAGAGTGGTGAAGGTGCTTCCATTCTGCTCTTCTACAGAAACTAACCCTTGTCTTCTACAGAAACCAATCACAGGCAAGCAAAGTAATCCTCTTTCTTCAACCTGCAAAAGTTCGAAGCAGCCCTTTAGCATAATCACTCTTAAAACAAACAAAAATAGAATACTGTACAAGCCATATCATCTTGTTGGTAGATGGTTCTAAGGGAGGAGTATTTAATGGGACAGTGAGTTTAAGAGAGAACAATTTCTTTTGGTTCTGTGAAAAGAAGTGTGCTTGAGAAATGTTATTCCAAATCCATTAAATTATTCATTCATCCATTCATTCAACAAACACTCAAGGATGAACTACTTTTCATTTGCCTTCTTATTTATTCAATCAATAAACATTTACTGAGCACAGAATGGATATACCATGCACTTTCCTGTGTGTTATGAAGAATATAAACAGTTAATGCTTACACTGTTGAGTGATGATGCTACGCCAGGAATTGTCTAAGATCACACAGCTGGTTAGTAGTACAGCCCAGAGTGTATCCAGGAGCCTGACCCCAGACCCCATGTCTTTGACCTCCTGCTATATTGCCTCTCAAAGATGCAAAACACCCAGATGTTAAGATGTAAGTCCAGGCCTCAAGGAGCTTACACTTTAGGAGGGCTGAGGCATGTAAGTGCCTTAAGAGAGGTTCAGGAAAAAGTATCAGGGACGTTCGGAGAAAGAAGAAATTATTTCTTCTTTGCTGAGAAAGAGAGAAACTCCTTGGAAATGGTAGGATTTGAGATGATTCATGATAGACAGATAGAACTGAACAAACATTGTTGGGCAAGAAGGCATTCTAAGCTAAGAAAACTGTACCAGTAACTGAGAGAAAGCAGAAGTTGTAAAAGAGAGCAACTGGTTTAGTGATAAAGAGTGATAGTGGGGAAAATGCCGGACCAGGAAGTTGAGACAAGTGTATATGTGATACTAATTTTTTCTGACAGGTAACATTTACTCTGCTAAAAATATATCCTCCAAGCAGGTGCTGACACTTGTTGAGGGTATTTGCTTCATCACAACGAGTGACAAAGCATTACTCTAAAAAGCCCATTTAAAATTCACCATCTTAAATATGAGCTAATAGATTCAAGCAATACGGTCTTTCTGTAGTCTACATCCTTCTATTTATCTTGAGAAACTGTTAAGATAACAACAGCTCTGTAAGTCTGGACAAGAAACTTGAGAAAGGGCTCTTCTTTCAGGGAAGATTTGCCTATAGGGTCTGACAAAGAAGTGCTCATTGGGTTCATTTCCAGAGCAGAGAAGAATAATAGTGCTGTATTTACAATAGGTGAATACAGTACACTGTATTCTTCCTTTGTGCCCATGGGACAACACTCTGAGACCTATTTGACCCTCCTGGAGCCTCTGTGTGGGGGAGGGAAGACACGGCTCAGTGGATTTGTGTTTTATGTATCACCACACGAGAGAACTAGCCTTTGAGTTAACTCAGCATAGGTCAGTCCCCAATAGGTGCTATGTTATTCAATCTGTGCTCCCACTTCAAGGCAGAGAAGGGACTTTCAATGGGAAAAGGGTGCACACTCAGTTATACGGTCCAATAATTGATGCTCAGGTTGTGTAAGAGAAGAGTTAGAAGTGGGAATGGAGATGGCAAAAGTTGTGTTCAGGTGTTTCAGATATGTTCATATGCAAAGAAAGACACTGTGACTCCAAAGAAAAGAATTCAAACAAATAGGTAGACTGAAATCCATATGAATTATGTACTAGGTATTGCGATAAATAATTACATTTGTGATGTTCTCTAAATCTCACGAAATCTCCACAGTATTATGTGCATTACCATTCTCATTTTTCATCTAAAAATCTCTATTATTCAGGGTTCTCAGAAAGACTGAGAAACTCATTTGAGGTTTCACAGCTAACAACAAGTGATGGGTTGGGACTCAAACCCACATCAGCCTATCTTTTAGCTCCCCAGGCCACACCTTCACTATAGTATGCCTTATGCTCTTTTCTGTTATTTACCTTAGAGAACAGACAGGGAGGAACTACAGCGGAACAAATATAGCTCAATATAAGTTAACTCTGTCACACTTCACTGAATGACTTTGGGCAGAAATATGTCCACTCTCAGGCCTCAAATTCCCCTCTGAAAAAATTTGAGTAGTACAGATGATCCCATTATACTGCTTCTGGTATAGTTCTCCATGATCTCTAAGACTCTATTGGATAAATAGAGACTCCTCAGCAGCTCTTTACAATCTATGAGAGTCCACTGGAATAAACAGAAACCTTTCTACAAGGCATTCATGCACTTTCATGATCCAGCTCCTGCCCATCTCTCCTCCATCACCTTCCACCCACTCAAACCCACATTCACTCTTCCAGTTCCGCCAAACTACCTGCTAGTCTCCAAAGGGAGGGACACACCACTAAGCCTTCATGCATCTTATTCCCTCCACTTGGCAAAAAAATAAATGGCTGGCCTTCCTGTAAGCTGCTATTCTTAAATATATTTCAATATCTATTTGGCATCAGTGAAGAGAAAATACTTTTCTACTCACTTAAATGTTAAGTACATATATTCTTTCTTAGGTTAGTAAATAATGTACCAATTACTATGTCACTTTCTTCTTTAAGCTCCTTAGAAACAAACCACTCCTATAAGTGTATCGGCGACCAAGGAGAATCTACTCAACATCACAGAGACGATGGAGGAGGACATTTATGTCACATGGAACATTGCATGTCATAGAAAATAGCTCCATTCCACAAGTCTCTCCTTGAAGGCATCTTTTCTGAGCCACAGCAATGCTGGGCCTTTTCCCAACTCTTCCCCAGGTCCCGTTCCCACTACAGCAGCCCTCTTGGATCTGTCTCTGCCCCTTCAATGCAGATTAATGAACTCTGTCTGTTCTTCTACCCCAAATGTGCTTACCTCCCACTTCTTAATACTGTTTCAAGGGTCAAAAGCCATGCAGCCTATTAAGGATGAAGACTGTGTTTTGACTAGAAAACAGAACTTCTAATAGTTTATAATATACTAAATTCAGAATAAGGGTTTTGTTATATTCATCAAATAAGAGGGAAAGCAAGGTGCATTCCTCCAAATGCAATAGGAACCACAGGTAGAATCCTAGGCCAACCGGAACCTCATTCCAGTTTGCTGTAGGGATATTTTGTGCCCCTCGCAGTGTAGAACCTCAGTTAACTCCCAGCTGACATGTATTTTTATCCAGACCTGTACCTGGCAAACTCCTGCTCTCACTGCAAGATTTAGCAGAATGAGGCACCACCTCTCTGTGAAGCCTGTCCTGACACCATCCAGTTCCTAACTAAGCCTCTCTTCAGTGTTCTCCAGGTTTCATGTGGACTTCAATTTGTCAAAAGAAAAATGTCAGCTGAATTAAATGTAAAGGATTTTAATTGAGCAATGAACGATTCACGAATCAGGCAGACTTCCGAGCAGGAGTAGGCTCAGAGACTCCGGTGCAGCCATGTGGTGGAAGATTTATGGACAGAAAAAGGAAAGTGACTGCAGAAAATGGAAGTAAGGTACAGAAACAGCTGGATTGGTTGCAGCTCACCATTTACCTTATTTGAACACGGTTGCAATCGTTGGCTACATTTGATTGGCCAAAACTCGGTGACTGGCACAAGTGTAGGCTACCATCTGTTTACACCTCCTCTTGCTATAGTTCACCATGTACAGAGAAAACCTTGGGCCAAAATTAAAATATGTGAGAAGGAAGCTTCAGGCTAAACTTGATTTAACAAGTACTATGATTATTTTACAGCATCTACCAATAATGAGGTATTTATCAATTTATCTGTCTCTCTCCTCCCACTAGACTGTGAGTTCCTTAGGACAAAGATTTTGTCTAATCCATCTCTGACTCTGCATAGTCCCAGATTGGAGGGATGTGTTGTGTGTGTGTGTGCGTGTGTGTGTGTGTGTTTATCAAGAACGTGACTGTAGGCCAAGCTGACAGTAAAACTGATGCTGAAGGCAAAGCCTGCCCAGTATTCCTTACTTTTAACTCAGGAAAAGGAAGCTGGTCTTGACCCAGTCCTGAGTACAGAATTCTCTGTAGGTGGGAGAAATATGAAGGCAAGGAAATAGGAGGTGATTTGTAAGGGAAAATGAAGCACATGGCAAGTTAGATTCCCCAAGGTTCTTAAACTGGTAGTTAATTGAATCCAGTGTTCCAAGACCTTAATTTCAAACAAGGTCTTTGGGAGAAACAGTCAGTTGCTCTCCCTCAGGCAAAATGAAAGCCCTTTTGCTTAACTCAGAGATGTAACAAAGCTCCTGACTTCTTTTTCCTTAATCCTTATGCACCCAGGCTGAGGCCTCACCCTGGGGGACTTTGGAAGGCAGTTTCTGAGCCTCATTTCTTCCCGCCTATCCCACAACCTAGATTATTTGCAAACCCCAATAGGTATTTTTCAGTTCAAAGCTCTCTACATAAAAATTCCAGACTTGCCAGGAGTGAGTCCTCATCAACCTGACCCAGGCCATATGTAGCCCCCAGGGCTTGATTTGGAGCCAGGGTCCAGGATAAATCTTTCCATCTCTCATTGCAATTTTGTCCCTATTAGCATCTGTATATTCTCTTTTGCAGTACAGTGACCTCATTCATTCATTCCTTCAAAGTAAGTATTTACTGAATGTTCACTACGTTTTAAATCTGAAGGAACAGAATAGTAATAGTAGCTGGCAGGTATTGAATTTTTCATGCACTGTAGCAAAAATTAGATAAAGAGAAAAATACCTGGATGATTCTCTATTTTATTTATTTGTCACAAAAATCCTATGGACTAGGTACTATAGCATTGTTATGTTACAGATGAGGAAATGAGGGACAGAGAGAGAATAACTTTCTGAATCAGTTAGAATTATTTTGTCTGCAAGTAACAGAAAAATCAACTCAGCATGGCTTGAACAATGAGAGAGATGCATTATTGGACACAACAGGAAGAACAGAGGGAGGCAGCTTCAGGATTTGTGAATTCAGTGACTTCACACCTGGGTTATTTTCAACCTTTCATCCTGCCAGCCCCAGAGAGTCACCATAATCTTCAAGTTTGGTCTGCAGAGCTACAGTAGGGCTATGGAAGTTTCAAGAGCTTCATCCAGACATAAACAATCCAAAGGGAGAGACCAAGGGCACATATTTTCTTTATGCCTGTATTAGTTTCCTAGGGCTGCCATAACAAAGTACCATAAACTGGACAAACTAGATGACCTAAAACAACAAAAATTTATTTTCTCATGGTTCTGGAAGCTGGGAGACTAAAATCAAGGTGTCAGCACGGCCAGGCTCCCTCTGATGCCTCTAGAGAAGGAGATTCCTTGCCTCTTCTTACCCTCTGGAGAT
This sequence comes from Rhinopithecus roxellana, assembly GCF_007565055.1. Lineage (NCBI taxonomy): Eukaryota > Metazoa > Chordata > Mammalia > Primates > Cercopithecidae > Rhinopithecus > Rhinopithecus roxellana. Next base: position 23,556 of record NW_022144000.1, read on the forward strand.
GACTAGCAATCCTTGATGTTTCTTGCATTGTAAACACAACACTCCAATCTCTTTCCAGTTGCTTTATCTCTGCGAATATGTCCTTCTGTCTCTTCTTTGATTATAAGGATACCAATCATAATGGATTTAGGCCACACCTTACTCTGGAATAACCTTACCTTAACTCAACTACATCTGTAAAGGCCCTATTTTCAAATAAGATCATATTCGCAGGTACCAGGGGTTAGGATTGAACATATTTTGGAGAAGGACAAAATTCCACCCATAGCAATGTCTTATTTTAAGAGCTAGAAACCCTTTCCAGAAAGTCCCCAAGCCAACTTCTTAGACCTTACTGGCCAGAATTGCAACACATGCCCAAACCTAAGCTAATCACTGCCCAGGAGAATGGGAACCACCAAGATCAGTTTAGACCAATTCGGACCAACCCTAGGGCCTGGAAAAAGTGCGCAATACCTCCTAAAGCAGCACATGGTGAGGAGAGAGCAGGTACCAGAACACGGTTGAGGAAGAAGGAAGTGGGGAGAACTGATGTCTCTAGGAAGGTAACCAACAGTGTCTGCTACACTTGCTCATAATTCCATATGTATCTGACTCCAGAGCCTGAGGCCTATGAGCTCACAAATCCTCATTTCAGGATCCACTACGGCACCATGCCTCATATTCTACAAGGCACTGTGCTATGGGCTTTGTAGGTGTCTTCTCATTTAATCTACAGGTACATGTCATTATCACCACTATCATAGAGATGGTAAAATCACAGGCATCAAGCTCAGGGTTGCACAGCTCTTGGAGGTAGATGCTTGTGAAATGCAGGAGTCTACAACACCAGGCTGTGAGAAATATAAAGTTTACTACACGTGGAACCTGGCCCTTCCCTTCCAGAAAATTCTTTTATCCTTTTATTTTCAGGAGAACATTTGAATTCTAATTGACATAAAGCATTTGTAACTCTTATCCCACAATCAGAACTAAGAAATCCTGCTTTATCCACCTAAGTAAAATTTTCTTCTTTTGATCAGTAGAAATTATGTACAAAGTGAGGGCCTTTGCTCCTCTTGGCTTGCTTGAGCCTAAAAGAATGCCTCTCTCTCAAAGATGAGCAGCTGGTTGGTTTTTGTGGGGAAGGGATATTTATCATGTAATCAATTTCCCAATTTCTTACGTTAAGAGCTTTGGTGGGAAAGCCATATGTTCCATGATCAAGGATGAGACATGAAGGTATGGTAAGAGGCGCAGCCTGGAATGGAACATTCAGGCATTTCTTTTGTCATGTGAGCAAGGAGAAAAAGCACTGGTCTTAGAGTCAGATTGGATCCTTTCTTAGTACAGCAATTAAATAGCCTGGCTCTTGAATTTGGGCAATTTGGCAATTTGTTTCACTCATCAGGGCTCAGTTTTCTCATCTATGAAACAAAGTGGTTAAATTAGGTAACGTTTAAGTTTTCTTCAGCTAAGACACTCAAAGTTGAGGAATATTGTCTTCTGGGTTCACTGTGAGCATGCCAACTCTACTTCATTTTCTGCCCTTCCCTCTCTACCCTTCTTATTCTGTACATCTGATAATTTACGGTTCTGAGAGGTGACTGTGAAGTAGAGGAAAATGAGTTAAAATTATGCTTCCATTGGACAGTTTGGTTTAAAACTGCTTTCATGGTCACTATGTTGCTTCTTTCTTACAACAGGTGACTGTGAAGTAGAGGAAAATGAGTTAAAATTATGCTTCCATTGGACAGTTTGGTTTAAAACTGCTTTCACGGTCACTATGTTGCTTCTTTCTTACAACAGCCCTGTGATAGTATTAATTTTCCCATTTCTAAACATCAAGAAATTGGAAAATGTTGGAGCTTGCCCAAAGTTACTCAGCTAATGACTACAAATTCAGACCTAAAGTCAGGTGTTTGGCTCGCAGTTAGTAGCCTAGCGTATGATAACTCAGCACACGGGACCCCACAGAACACCAGCCTCCCCTGCTTCACCAGTGCTAGGAAAGCCTTGACTTATCCAAAGGAGATAAAGGATGCAGATTAAGTGGTTTACTTGGAACACATCTGTCTTTGTTGTGTTATAATGAAGCTATCTCTTATCCTCAAGAAATCAGGTATAAGAAAAAACCATCTAACAACAAAGTTGTCCTAGAGACAATGCATTATTTTGAGAAAGAGTGAAGGGTTCATCATAGACAATATTTAAGCATAGGATAAATAAACTCCTGATGGGACTGAAGGAATCAGACTTTGGATAAGAATTAACCTTCAGTCTCCGGTGAGGTGTTATTTACACTAAGGCAATTTAAGCTTGTGTGAAGGGTTCTTTTTTTCTGACAGGAATAAATAAATCCGTATACCAGCAACGATCAATTGGAATTTGAAATTATAGATGCAACAGCATATACATTAGCACCCCAAAAACTAAAATTCTTAAGTATAAAACTAACAAAAGATGCACAAGACATATATGAAGAAAATATAAAAGTCTGACAGAAGAAATCAAAGATCTAAATAACTAGAGAGATAATCCATGTTCATGGACAGGAGATGATAAGATGTCAATTCTTCTCAATGATGACACGGATAAGACATCAATTCTTCTTAACAAATTCAACACAGTCCTAATAAAAATTGTAGCAAATTATTTTGTGGATATTGAAAAAATGATTCTAAACTATATGGAAAGGCTAAAGACTCAAAATAGCCTACAAAACACTGAAAAAGAACAAAGTCAAGGACTGGCACTACCCAACTTTAAGACTTATTGTAAAGCTACAGCAATCAAGACATTATTGTTTTGGTGAAAGAACTGACAAACAGGTAAATGAAACAGAATAGATAGCCCAGAAACAGGCACAAACAAATATAGTCAACCCATGTTTGACAAAACAGCAAAGGCAATTCAACAAAAAAAGGTAGTCTTTCCAACAAATGGTGCTGAAACAACTGGACATCTACATGCAAAAATAAATATGTAAATCACAGATCTTACACTTTTTAAATAAATTAACTCTAAATGAAACATAGATCTAAAGAAAGTGCAAAACTAAGAAGATAACAAAGAAAAGTATTGACAAACCTGACAAAAACAAGAAATGGGGAAAGGATTCCCTATTTAATAAATGGAGCTGGGAAAATTGGCTAGCCATAAGTAGAAAGCTGAAACTGGATCCTTTCCTTACTCCTTATATGAAAATTAATTCAAGATGGATTAGAGACTTAAATATTAGACCTAAAACCATAAAAACTTTAGGAAAAAACCTAGGTAATACCATTCAGGACATAGGCATGGGCAAGGACTTCATGTCTAAAACACCAAAAGCAACGGCAACAAAAGCCAAAATTGACAAATGGGATCTAATTAAACTAAAGAGTTTCTGCACAGCAAAAGAAACTACCATCAGAGTGAACAGGCAACCTACAGAATGGGAGAAAATGTTTGCAGTCTACTCATCTGACAAAGGGCTAATATCCAGAACCTATAAAGAACTCAAACAAATTTACAAGAAAAAAAAAAACCCCATCAAAAAGTGAGCAAAGGATATGAACAGACACTTCTCCAAAGAAGACATTCATACAGCCAACAGACACATGAAAAAATGCTCATCATCACTCGCCATCAGAGAAATGCATATCAAAACCACAATGAGATACCATCTCACACCAGTTAGAATGGCAATCATCAAAAATCAGGAAACAACAGGTGCTGGAGAGGATGTGGAGAAATAGGAACACTTTTACACTGTTGGTGGGATGGTAAACTAGTTCAACCATTGTGGAAAACAGTGTGGCAATTCCTCAAGGATCTAGAACTAGAAATATCAATTCCTCAATGATCTAGAACTAGAAATACCATTTGATCCAGCCATCCCATTACTGGGGATATACCCAAAGGATTGTAAGTCATGCTGCTATAAAGACACACGCACACTTATGTTTATTGCATCACTATTCACAAGGCAAAGACTTGGAATCAACCTAAATGTCCATCAGTGACAGACTGGATTAAGAAAGTGTGGCACATATACACCATGGAATACTATGCAGCCATAAAAAAGGATGAGTTCGTGTCCTTTGCAGGGACATGGATACAGCTGGAAACCATCATTCTCAGCAAACTATCGCAAGAACAGAAAACCAAATACCGCATATTCTTACTCATAGGTGGGAACTGAACAATGAGATCACTTGGACACAGGAAGGGGAACATCACACACCAGGTCCTGTTGTGGGGAGGGGGGAGGGGGAAGAGATAGCATTAGCAGATATACCTAATGCAAATGACGAGTTAATGGGTGCAGCACACCAACGTGGCACATGTATACATATGTAACAAACCTGCACGTTGTGCACATGTACCCTAGAACTTAAAGTATAATAATAATAAATAAAATAAAGAAAAGTATTGACGTGACCTTGAGTTTGGTGATGAATTTTTAGATACAACATGAGCAACACAATCCATGAAAGAGAAAAATGAACAAACTGGACTTCATTAAAATTTAAAACTTCTGCTTTGCAAAATATACTGTTAAGAGAATGGAAATAAGAGCCACAGACTGAGAGAAAATATTTACAAAACACATATCTGATAAATGCCTTGTAGCCAAAAATATCTTAAATCTTAAGAATGAGAAAACAGGCCGGGCGCGGTGGCTCAAGCCTGTAATCCCAGCACTTTGGGAGGCCGAGACGGGTGGATCACGAGGTCAGGAGATCGAGACCATCCTGGTCTACATGGTGAAACCCCGTCTCTACTAAAAAATACAAAAAACTAGCCGGGCGAGATGGCGGGCACCTGTAGTCCCAGCTACTCGGGAGGCTGAGGCAGGAGAATGGCGTAAACCTGGGAGGCGGAGCTTGCAGTGAGCCGAGATCGCGCCACTGCACTCCAGCCTGGGCGACACAGCTAGACTCCGTCTCAAAAAAAAAAAAAAAAAAAAAAAAAGAATGAGAAAACAAACTACCCAATTAAAAAAAAGGGGGGGGGGGGTAAGAGATCTGAACAGACACCTTACAAAAGAATATGTACAAATGACAAATAAGCATAGGTTTAGTAACCATATTAGGGAATCACAAATTAAAACACTAGGAGCAACCACATAAGTTCCTATTATACGTTTATAAGAATAGCTAAAATTTAAAATACCAAATGCAAATAAGGTGCAATATGAACTCTCATTTATTGTTATTTATTGCTGGTGGAAATGCAAAATGATATAGCCACTTTGGAAGACAATTTGGCAGTTTCTTACAAAACAAGAGATATTCTTACCATATAATCCAGGACTCATGTTTCCTGGGTATTTACCCAAATGAGCTGAAAGCTTACGTCCACACAAAAACTTGTACATGAATGTTTATAGCAGCTTTATTTATCATTACCAAAAACTAGAAGCATGCAAGTTGTCTCCAACAGGCAAATGAATAAATAAACCATGGTACATCCATAAAATGGAATATTATTCAGTGATAAAGGGAAATGAGCTATCAAGCCATGAAAAGACATGGAGGAACCTCAGAAGTATTTGTTAGGTAAAAGAAGTGAGTCAGAAAAGGCTGTATGATTGCAACTCTATTACATTCTGGAAAAGACAAAACTATATAGACAGCAAATAAATAAATGGTTGCTAGGGGTTTCAGAATTTAAGAGCAAGGAAGAAGTGGAGCACAGGGGATTTTTAGGGCAATGAAATTGTTCTATATACTGTAATGGTGGATAGTTGAAAATACGCATTGGTCAAAGCCCGTAGAACTGCACTCCACAAAAACTGAACCTTTATGGAAACTACAGATTTCGGTTAATAATTATACCATACTAGCTCAGAAGTTTTAAGAATAATGTACCAAACTAACACAAAATGTTAATAGCTACATAAGGATGAGAGAAGGAGAAGATAGTTAATGTTCTCTGGCATTATCTAGCTGCAACTACATGTACACATGTTTTGAAATCTTGACAGTTAGAAGCGTGCCCCTGACATTTGCAAGCTGCCAACGATTCTTCTGTTTCTTCCAAGGAGGAGGCTCAGATTCCTCTATGAGGGAAGAGAGAGGCTTTGTTTAGGAAAAAAACACTTACAGGGCATTTTAATTAGACAAATGTAAATTAAGAACCCCTTTTGAAACAGAGATACCTAAACCAATAAAAATTCAGTTGTGTCTGTAAGATCTGTTAATGGGTGGCCAGATCAGGCCCGGTTTTAGAGGGAACCTTGGTTATTCTCTCTTAAGGTCTCTAGAAAGCCAAGGGCCTGAATCTAGGGTAGGAGAAATGCACGTATTTAGCCTCCTCCCTCTACAGGTGCTGTATTAGTCTGTTCTCACACTGCTATGAAGAAATACCTGAGACTGGGTAATTTATAAAGGAAAGAGGTTTAATTGACTCACAGTTGCACATGGCTGGGGAGGCCTCAGGAAACTTACAATCATGGCAGAAGGCAAAGAAGAAGCAGGCACCTTCTTCACAGGATGGCAGGATGAAGTGAGTGCAAGCAGGAGAAAATGCCAGACGCTTATAAAACCATCAGATCTCACGAGACTCTCTCATAAAAACACCATGGAAGAAACTGCTCCCATGACTCAATTACCTCCACCTGGTCTTGCCCTTTACAAGTGGGAATTGTGGGGATTATAATTCAAGATGAGATTTTGGGTGGGGACACAGCCAAACGATACAGGCACTATGCTGGGCATCACAACTGGGAGACAGGCAAGAGCTGAGGATGCTAGGAGCAACTGTATGTGGTAATACTTGTCTGCATTGTCATTCCTTTCTCATTCCACAAGTCTTCAATAGTGTTTTATAAACTGCATTATAAGAGAATTAAAGGACAGACCTGACTTGTGCTTAAGGGAAAGCAATATGAAGAAAATCACAGCTATGAGGAAAGTCAGGCTTGAGGAAGCCAGAAGCAACCTGAAAATAGACTGAGTGTTTATTATAAATTATATGTTGAAATATTGACCCTCTAGGTGATGATAGAATCCTCTCACCCTCTTTCTACTATGCAAAGACACAGAGAGAAGTGAGCCATCTGCAACCTGGAAGAAGACCCTCACCATAACCTGACGATGCTGTCACCCTGATTTGAGACTTCCAGTCTCCAGAATTGTGAGAAATAAGTTTCTGTTGTTTATAAGCCACCCAATTTACAGTACTTTGCTATGGCAACCTGTGTTTGACTAAGTGACAAGGGCTGTGGGGGTTCTGAAGAGACAGAGAATGCTCTGTGAGCTGGAGGAAACAGGGCAGATCCTGGCCACATACTAAGAACATGTAGGATTCATACGCTAGTGGAAGAAAGCACTTTCCTGGTAGGAACAAGGGGTAAGCAAATGTGTCAATTTCATAAAAAGTAAGTTCCATCTTTAAAGGCTATGTGATACATTTTTACCAGTTTGATAAAAAAGAAATTGTCTCCTTGTGTAAATTTTGGAAGCAATTTGCCAGCCAGAAGATGACCACATACTCTCTCTCTCTCTGTCTCTCTCTCTCTCTGTCTCTCTCTCTCTCTCTGCCTCCCTCTCTCTCTCTCTCTCTCTGTCTCTCTCTCTCATACACACACACACACACCACACACACACTCACAAACTTTCAGTCTTATGCTGTGTAGGTCCTGCTGTGTAGATGCTGAAAGAATTCCAAAATATGTCTGGCTCACTCTGAAGTTATTTTTTCCTTCCAGGCTTGAACACAAAATTGTGTTTTCATATTTCTTTCAATCCAAGTCCTGCGGATCTGCTTAATAAGATTCAGACTCATCCTTTCTGTCTCAGGAACTGAAGAAAGAGAAGTCTTGGGGGTTTGGCCCTGCTTGAATTCTCAGCAGACTTCACAATAAAAAAGTTCAAACATTATGGCCTCCAGTCATTTTCTAAAACAAACAAAACCAAAGCAAGCCTGGTAGGCTCTTTCATGACTTACATGACTAAAATCCTCTGTCTCTCATTTTTTCCCTCCCTCCTCCACATACTCTTCAAATGCATATGAGTCATGCATATGCTTGGAACTCGATTGATGAGTCCCCGCATATCAATGTGAAATGTCAGTAAGCAAATTAAGCAAAAGCTCTGGCTGGGGAGATAAGTCGAGGTGAAAAGCTGCAGGAGCTGCCTGCTCGGGTCTGGTTTCCTCAGAGGAGGGAGGGCTGGTAGGAGTCCAGGACCTGAGACAAGGCAGTTGTCAAGGACAAGGCTCATGGTCAAAGTCAGGACACAGTCAGAGAAGATGCAGGAAGTTGGAGCAAAGCCAAAGCCATCAACCCTCACATGAAGTGAGCTGAGACTCAGTGGAGGAGGAGAATGCATGAGAGGGGGTGAGCAGCCATCCTGGGGTCTCATCTCACTAAGGTGCTCATCCATATAACCTTTGCCATGTGGTTCACCAATACCATATACCCCCAACCTCCTCCTGAGTCTCCCCACCACGTCCTGGCCTTAACTGAGAACCAGTTCTTCCCTGGTAATCTGATTCCTTTGCAGTCCTCTCACGTGGAGTCAGCCTGTTCTCAATCTGTCCTTCCATGTTCCTCAGAGTTGCTCTCAGCATGCTGGCACCCAGGGCCAGTCCCAGCTGCCTATGTCAAAGTTCCTCTCCCTCTTGAGTCTCAGGTCCTCCAACTACACTGACCTCCACCCCGCCGCTGCTTTCCCTAACCACCACCTGACTAGTACTCACTCTCATGATAGCCTGATGATGACAGTGGTATCTGGTCCACAGTCTTCCCTTCATCCCATATCACCACCCCAGGTGACATCACGGTCATCTTTAGTGGCCAACCTACACCATTTCCAGACTTCTCAGGGGCCTAGCTTCTCATCTGCCCTCTACATGCAGCACTCGCCATTCATCATTCAACAAATAGTTACCAGTACCTACTATTCACTGTGCTCTGGGCATAGTGCTGGGATACCAAGGTGAACACAGTCCCTGCCCTCTAGAAGTGCATACTTTAATGGGAGAGACAGTCACATAGGAGAGGGAAACGTAGGAACTCAATCTGGTGGGAAGGATGTGGCAACAGGGCCCCACTCTGCAGAAAGGCAAGATCTACAAATTGAGATGGTAGATAATCTACCCGGGCTGTATCAGGATCCCATCAGCAGCTGGGGGTAGAACAAGAGGGGTCTAACTCAGGTGGAAGGTAGGGGGAGGCTGGCATGAACTATGCCATGTCTCATAAATCCTTGTACATTAAGTTTTAAATGAGGGAAACCTGAATACCAACCAGAAACCAAGGCAGAAGCTCGATGATAAACATGGGACCTTACTCATCTTTATAGACTGGCATCTAGTGCTATGCTGGATCATGGCAGGAGCTCAGTAAATGTTTTTCCAACAGAACTCAACCATCATGAACATGATAAGCATAAAAAGGGCAGGAGGGGAAAGCTACAGAGCAAACCACAGGGCACAAAGTGGGCAGGCTGGATACCCAAGCACGACCAATTCTAGATCCTGCTTACCTTTGTGGATGGGGCTCCTAAAATACTCCATGGTTGGGTTTTCAGGGTCCAGGTCTGGCTTGAGTCCAAGTGGGAGGCGTGAGCATGAGAAGCCAAATAGGCCTGGCACAACCAGGGCTATCATGGGGTCAGCCTTGCTAAAAAGTAACATGGGGCATTAGAGGATCCCACAGCAGAATCAACCCTATCTTCTGCCTAGAAGGCTCTTCTACAACCTTTTCTTGTTGGACAACCACCCAGCTTCCTGGAATATGGACCATCAAACTCTAGAGCAGGGATGCCCAGCCTCGGTCCCCAGCAGAGTCCCCAGACCCACAGGAGGTTTCAAAGACAACCCAGGAATCTATGGGACATTACTATTATCCTTAAAATACTGACAGACATTGAGGATACACATGTGAACCAAAGTATTCTTATTCTTTTCTGAAATTAGAACCAACTCAAGGAACTAACCCTGGACATGGAGATTGGAAACTATGATTAGAGATTATATGCACATTTGATTAAATTTAGAGAGGGAAGTGATTCAATATTTATTGTTAAGTGTAGTTGTTTTAGACAAAAATCTTTCAAAACATGTTTTACTTTGCAAAGAGTTAAGAAAAAAGGGACCTCCTTGGTATAGAAAGGTTGGAATCATTTGACAAGAAGCAAGAGACAGCTTGTATATTTCATCAGCTCATTGTACAAGGCCAGAAGCATCTCATTCCTGCCTGAGGAGAAGCTGATAACGTAGGTTAATCCTGGCTCTTAGGGAACCATGCAGCCTTGGACATGGGGAAGTTGGCTTACCAATCAACCATTTATGCTGCCTTCTCTGTACAAAGCATATCTGAGGATCATTAAAGAGTTAATCAGAGGGTTCTCTATACAGAAGTATCCAGTTGTATTCCTTGCCCATGGTTCTTTATATTATTTAGTAAAATCACAAGTTTTAGATATTAAGAAGCCTACATTTGAAACCAACCTCTCTCACTTATTGTGAACATGACTTTGGACAAACATATTAGTGAAGACATGTGGCTGCAAGTATCAAAAATGGGTGGCTCAAAAAACTAGGGGATTTTCTTACATAACTAGAATTTGGGTAATCTTGAGATGGAACAATTCTTGAAGGGGATCATAAAGGAACTAGGTTCCATTCAATTTCTATTCCACCATCTGAGGGAGCATCTAAACATTCATCCCCTTTGTGGTATCATCTCTGTTACCCCTCTAGCCATTGCACTCACATGCCAGGGAGGAAGAAGAAAGATAAAGGGCAGAAAGCATCAATCAACTGAATCTGTCTCTCTCTCTCTCTCTTTTTTTTTTTTTTTTTATTATCAGAAAAGCTTTTGCTTACTTGGAAGCCTCATTCAGAAGATTTGGTTTCTGTGTATCTTCATTAGCATATTGCAGGCACAGTCTGGATAAAAAACCAATTGACAAAGAATTGACATTTAAAGAAAGTGTTACTCAAGGAGTGGTATATAAAGATTTTCTTCAAATAGAAAAAAGTGTTCTAAAATTTAAAAGTAACAAATCCTACTGAAGCCCATCAAATACATTTAAATTAATTAGTTAAGTGTAGTTAAATGTAATTATTAGTTAAATGTAGTTAAATACGTTAAGATATTTTTGTTATAAATATAGTTAATAATATGTTTGAATGAGCTAATGAGAAAGAAAGAGAGAGAGATAGGAGGTCAGAGATGGAAGGAAAGAAAGAAGAAAAAAGAAAGAAAAATAAAGGGATCAAAGCAAAAAGAGTAGGGAAAAAATCTCATTGTAACTTTTAAAGGTTTAAAAAGTAGTAAATAAAAAGTAAAAGATAAGCATTAATTCTGTTTCTATATGAAGTATACCTGAGGGTAATCAGTGGATTATTGAGGGGGGTTGTCTTCACAGAAGTATTCCGACTTTAAAAAATTGGCAGGCACCATGGCTCAGGCTGTAATCCCAGCACTTTGGGAGGCCAAGGTGGGCGGATCAACTGAAGTCAGGAGTTCAAGACCAGCCTGACCAACATGGAGAAACCCCATCTCTACTAAACATACAAAATTAGCCAGGCATGATGGTGCGTGTCTATAGTTCCAGCTACTCGGAAGGCTGAGCAGGAGAATCTCTTGAAACCAGGAGGCTGAGGTTACAGTGAGCCACGATCGTGCCACTGCACTCTAGCCTGGGTGACAGATCAAGACTCTGTCTCAAAAAAAATAAAATAGAACAAACAAAAAACTCAAAAGCAGCCACCTCCTCCTCCTTCCCTCCCGATAACAATGATAGAAGTAATAATAACAGCTACCCAGTACTGAACAGCATGCTCTCTATCTGCACCCCGGGGGGACGCTGGTGTCATCACCATTCTGCAGACAGGGACCCAAGAATTAGAGAGGGACATTACAGATGTCCTGCAGTCAGAGTGGAGCTGGGACGGGACCCTGATCTGGCGGACCCCAGAACTGTGAGCTTGAGGAGGCTCCATTGCTGCCTGGCACTCTGGAGCAGTGATCTCCACTCAATGCCCACCACCACTACCTCAAGAGCTGCTTAAAAATCCATATTCCTGGCTGAGCATGGTGGTGGCTCATGCCTGTGATCCCAGCACTCTGGGAGGCCGAGATGGGCAAATCACTTGAGGTCAGGAGTCTGAGACCAGCCCAGCCAACATGGCAAAACCCCGTCTCTACTGAAAATACAAAAACAGCAGCCAGATGTGGTGGCGTACACCTGTAGTCCCAGCTACTCTGGAGGCTGGAGGTAGGAAATCGCTTGACCTGGGAAGACAGCCGGCAGTGAGAGACACGCCCTGACTCTCCAGCCTGAGTGACAGAGAGGAGACTTCATCTCAAAAAATAAATGAAATCCAAACTCCTGGACCGCCACCTTGGATTCCATGGATAGGATTTCAGGAGCAAGAGGGCCAGGAATCGCACTTTAGCCAGCCTCAGAGATTTCAACACAGCCAGCATGACATCTGGAGAAACCACTTGGTTTCCAAATATCGACCCTGAAATCAATCAAAGTGTGAGAGAGGGGAAGGACTGTGCCTGGTCCTAGAAGCCAGGCTGCCAGTGAAGAGGCGGTCCTGCAGGAACAACGCCCCCCTCAACGCTCCCGCCACCCCCATGGTACCCCACCATACCCTAAGTTTTTATCTATACATATTCAGGGTCCTCTACCCCGTTCAAGTGCATGTGCGTTCCCATCAGGATGATGGAGGCAGGGATTTCGGGCCACACTTCTCTGTGTTTTCCCATCTTTCATGAAGAAGAGCACCAAGCATTGGGGAGAATTTTTTTTTCCTGCCTATCTGAGTTGCATTTGTGAAGGGATCATTGATTTGCTCCCCATTTCTTATTAATCAAAGAGAACCCCACCGAGCCAGGCTCTGATCTGCGGGATGGGCACACTGGACGATGCCATCCTCAACAAGGGCACAGATGCCCAGGCACGACTTTTCAGTGGGTAAGGGGCTTCATTTCTGCTGGAACCACTAGTGTCCAGAACACTCTGGGGAATCCACACCGCCCGAGGGGCAGGGTAGGAAGCTAGGATCCAGCAGGGAGGTCCTGCCTGAGTCAAGCAGGCATGGAAGGATCTGCCAGGGACCGTGGAAGCGAAAGGCATGTGCTGCTGACAGTGAGGCCTGGGCCTCCCTGGCTCCCCTTCAGATGTGCCAGGCACAAGACTTCCCCAGGGTCCCATGGCCATTCACTGCTAGAGCAGGCAACCCAGTCAGAGGTTCACTTTTCATAGCAGCACCCGGCAACTTGCTCGCCTGCGACCCAACATCTGGCACAAATCCTTTCTGCTCCTGCCACATCCTGGAATCCGAGGCAGGATGTGAAAATGACCCTCCCCCTATGTCTCAGAACGGGCTCCTGACAGCTTAGAGGCTGGGGAGGACAAGATGTCGTTGGACCCTCAGGGCTCACTCAGCAAAATACTGTGAGGGTTCAGCTTCTAGCTTCCCTCCAAGCAGTCAAGGATGCTGCTCTTTCCCCTATAGGCCCATACTCCCTCCCAACCCCTGGCTTCTGGGACAAACCTGAGGTGGCATTGTGCCGATCTCTTGCTGTCATGCCTACCTGGGAGTCCCCTTCGCCTAAGAAAGCAGGGCCTGAGAAGCAGAACACCCTGGGCAGCGTTCCGCTCTCCCTGATCCCTGGCCCACGTTCCGCCTGTCTACTGCCCGCAGACCGCTGCATGCATCTGGATTTAGGGATCAGAAAGACTCCGTTGCCAGCTTCCCACGGGCCCTATTCACCTCTCACCCTCCAGCGGCCTCCCCAACCTTTCTCTGCCTGCCACGCCTCCCAGGCCTTCTTTTGCTCCCCGCAAAGCCTCGAAGACCCTTTCATGTTGTCACTCTGACGGGAACACCCTTCCCCCGCTCCTGTACGGCCAACCCAGGGCCCATTGAATGTCACCGGCCTTCTGGAAGCCTTGCCCATTCCCGTCTGTCAGCCCCTGTGCCACCCTCCTCTCTCCAGTGGGTCATTCTGGTGGCCTCAGAATGATGTCGGTTGATCCCCTCCCGCCGACACCCGACTTAACGCTGTCACCACAAGGGCACAGACACAAAATCGACAAATCACATGCTTGGCTAACGGAGACTGAAAAGGTTTCAGCGCGATCAAGGGTTTTAAACGCCCGGGGTGATGTTGAGAGAGGGGGTTGGGGAGTCAAGGGTGGGGCAGGAGTCCCAGCCCTCGCCCCTTAAGGGTCCCGAGTAGCGACAACAACTGTCCGGGGTCCGCGGCGCAGTAGGATATTCATAAAGGATGCGGAGGTGGAGGTCCCCAATGCGAGGGGTACTCGGGTGGCCGCGCGAAGCCGCGGCGGGCACCAGGCTGCTCTGCGAATGTCCGCGCCAGCGCTGCCCGG
>NW_022144001.1:0-29412 GCF_007565055.1 Rhinopithecus roxellana
AGAAGGAGAAAGGGGGGAGGAAGGAGGGAGGAGGAAGGAGAGGAGGAAGGAAGGAGGAAGGAAAGAGAAGGAGGGAGGAAGGAAGACCATTCCATGCAATGATAAGCAAAATGAAGTGAAACCAAGTCTTGGAAAGGTGAGTGTGCTGAGAGGCTGCGGAGGAAGACTGCAGGGTGGGGCCGTGCACTGTGCCCACGTGGAGGTGGGCACCCCAGCGGACCCTGCGCTTGCTATTTGATTGGATTCTCACAGCAGCTCTCAGAAATCTGCACCATGACTCCAATTTGACTGATGGAGACTGAGATATCCAGAGAGATTAAGCAGCTCTGGCAAGGCCATGGCTCACGTTCCAGCACCCTCTTGCTGGGTGACAACTGGCTCCCTCTGTCCCCCAGGTGGTAAGAAAATCCACAGCCTTCTTTGATTTTTGTTCACAAGTTTTGGGTTGACTGGACTCACCAGCCCACTTCTCACTCACGGTCTTCAGACCAGGGTAGTGAGATGGGCTGGGTTGGGCATGGCTCGGCTTCCTCCCTCACAAGGCGGAGCCCAGCTGGAAGACCCAAAATGGCCGGTGTTGCAGCTGCTGGAGGTTCTCTCTCCATCTGCCTCTTCCCACCTGTCTCTCTCCTCCCTCTCTCCACCTCTCCATCTCTCTCTCTCTCACCTGTCTCTTCCTCCCTCCACATCTCTCTTTGCCTCTCTCTTCATCTTTCTGTCTGTCCCTCCATTTCTCTCTGGTCCCTCTCTCCATCTCTGTCTCTCTCTTCATCTCTCCTTGCCTCTTTCTCTCTCTGTGTATTCTGTCTCTCCCTCCACATCTTCTCTTTGTCTCTCTCTCTATCTTTCTGTTTCTCCCTCCATTTCTCTTTTGTCCCTCTATCTCTCTTTGTCTATCTCTCCTCCATCTCTGCCTCTTTCTCTCTGCGTGTCTCTCTCTCTACATCTCTCTGTCTGTCTCTATTTCTCTTTCTTCTCTCTCTACATCTTTATCTATCTCCCCTCCAACTCTCTCTCTTGTCCGCTCTGATCTCTTTTGTCTCTCTCTCTCTCTTCTCTGTTCTATTCTCTGTTTCTCTTGTTCTGTTCTCTCTCTCTCTCTCTCTCTATCTATATATATATATATTTATTTATATGTGGTCATATATATATATAGCCATAGGGTGATTGGATGTCTATTGTGGCAGTGGGAGGCTCCCAGAGTGAGTGTCCCAAGAAACTTGGGCAGAGGTGGCCTGGCCTCTCCCAGCCCACCTGGGAGGTCACACAGCAGCATGTCTGCCATGCCCCACTCAGGATGCCGCTGCAGAGCCTCGCCCTGCACAGTGGGGTGGGGGTGGGGCTGCCCCTTTCCATGGCAGAAAGGTCACAGAAGGTGCCATGGGTTTTAGATTCTCCCCAGCTCGGCCCCACCCCACACCACGCTCACCACGCTCATCAGCCCTCCCCTTCCTGTGGCTTCTCACATGCCCCACTCTCCCTGTCTCCAGCAGGGCTTCAAGTCCAGCTGCTTCCCTGAGGGGCAGTGAGATGCTCTTTCGTGGAGTGGGCCAGTTGGCATGGCCTCAGAAGCCACCTCACCACAACTGGACCTGCTGGATCCCCATCCCCCTGGGCTGGTCCTGCCCAGCTCTGATAATACAACTGCATGCTCGGGAAGGCCAGTTTGGGCAAATTCCCGCGATCCATATTCTTCCCGAGACGTGGCCGCAGAGTTGTCAGACTTCCTGAAGAAATACTTGTTATAACTAAAGTGTATTTTGGGTGTTGGAAATATAAACTTTGGTGCTTGACCAGGTGTGACCGTAGACTCGTCCATAATGGGATGAAATGCACAGTCCGTGGATTTCCACCACAGGTTTATATTTTTAACATTTACAACCAATAAATGTTGGCTCCAACATCAACAGAAGAAAAGGAAGACCATAAATCCTTCCTTTCCAGTAGTAAAGGGAGTAGAATCCCAGACCATAAGCCTCACCGTCATATTTTAATAGCCACTGCTAATGGAATGCTCACCACGTCCAGATTCGGCGCTGAGATTTTGCATTCATCATGGCAGTGGGTCCTTCAACACAGCCCCATTATTATTCCCATTTTGGAGAGAAGAAAGCTTAGAGCTGGTTCGTCACTCACTCCAGGTCGCATGTTAGCAAAAAGCAGAGCCGGATCATGAACATCCCTGTCACTAAATGGACTTCTCATGTTATCACATCCCTGTCACTAAAGCTTTTCTGTAAGGGGCAGAATATTTCAAAAGTGGACACATTGGTTTTCCTCTGCAGTATGTGATTAGAATGCTGCACCTTCGAAAAATTATTTGCTACATGAAACTTTGCAGTACTGGGCTGAGGTGTTGAGAAAAACAAGAGTTGGTAGGTGGATTTATTTTGAAGGTTAGCCTTGGACAAGGTTCAAGTGAGTTAGTTCTCTTAGAGAATTCCTTAGACAAGAGGAAAGGAGGAAGAGCGAGTGTCCTTTGTTTGCAGGGAGATTCTGACCAAGAACACACTAGACAAAAATCAACGGGCCAGGTGCAGTGGCTCATGCCTGTAATCCCAGCACTTTGTGAGGCTGAGGCCAATCACTTAAGGTCAGGAGTTTGAGACCAGCCTGGCCAATGTGGTGAAACCCTGTCTCTACTAAAAATACAAAAAAAAAAAAAAAAGTAGCCAGGTGTGGTGGCAGTGCCTGTAATTCCAGCTACTTGGGAGGCTGGGGAAGGAGAATTGCTTGAACCGGGGAGGCAGAGATTGCAGTGAGCTAAGTTAGCACCATTGCACCTCCAGCCTAGGCGACAAAGTGAGACTCGGTCTCAAAAACAAAAAAAAAACAAAAAACAAAAAAAAAACCAAACAATGACCCAAAAGTTGCTTCTTTGAGAAGATCAATACAATGGATAAACATCTAACCAGGTTGATCAAGAAAGGGGAGAAAAGGCACAAATTAACCAATTATTAGGGATGAGTTTTTTTTTTTCTTTCTTTTTTTTTAAATGGAGTCTCGCTCCATTGCCAGGGTGGAGTGCTTGTGGTATGATCGTGACTCACTGCACCCTCCGCCTTCTGGGTTCAAGCGATTCTCTAGCCTCAGCCTCCGAAGTAGCTGGACTACAGGCGCCCGCCACCACGCCCGGCTAATTTTTTGTATTTTTAGTAGAGACAGAGTTTCACCATGTTGGCCAGGATGGTCTTGATCTCCTGACCTCATGATCCGCCCGCCTCCCTAAGTGTTGGGATTACAGGCGTGAGCCACCGCACCCGGCCAGGACAAGATTGTTGACATCACTGCTGATCTTACAGACAACTTGGGGGAACGTGGACAAATTGCTTGAAAGACACAAACTGCTAAAGCTAACTCGTGAAAATGTGGATAACCTGAACAGCCCTATCTATGAAAGTCACTATATTTGTAGTCAGAAATCTTCTCACCAAGAAAACTCCAGGTCCATACTGCTTCACTGATGGAATTCTGCCAAGGCTTTAAGGAGACTAATGATTCCAACTTTACAGAAACTTTTCCAGAAAACTGAAAGAAGAGAGCACCTTCTCATTCATTTAATGAGGCTAGCATTATCCTGATACCAAAGTCAGACAAAGCAATGACAAGACAAGAGAACTACAGGGCAGTATTCCTCATGAACACAGAAGCAAACAGTTTCTAAATAAAATTTAGGAAATCAAACCCAACAAAGGATAATACATCACGAGTAAGTGAGTTCCAAGAATGCAAGGTCAGTTTGATTTGAAAATCAGTCAATGTAATTCATCATAGTGACAAACTAAACAAGAAAATCATGGCCAAGTGTGGTGGCTCAAGCTGAAACCCAGCACTTTGGGAGGCCAAGGCAGGCGGATCACTTGAGGTCAGGAGTTTGAGACCAGCGTGACCAACACGAGACCAACATGGCGAAACCCCCTTCTCTACTAAAATACAAAAATTAGCTGGGTGTGGTGGCACATGCCTGTAATCCCAGCTACTTGGGAGGCTGAGGCAGAAGAATCACGTGAACCTGGGAGGTGGAGGTTGCAGTGAACCAAGACTGGGCCACAGAACTGCAGCGTAGGCAACAGAGTGACACTCCATCAAAAAAAAAAAAAAAAAAAAAAAAAAAAAAAAAAAGGAAGAAAAGAAAAGAAGGAAGGAAGAAGGAAGGAAGGAAAAAAGAGAAATCATGATAATTAATAGTGGCAGGAAAAGCATCTGAAAAACCCACATTCATTCCTAATTTTAAAAAACTCCGAGAAACAAGGAATAGAAGGACATCCCCCTAATTTTGAAAAACACGATCACAACTCACCTAGTATGAAATAGATAATTTCAATAGTCCTATAAGTATTTTTTTAATTAAATTAATAATTTTTAAATTACCACAAAAGAAATCTCCTTGTTCATATGGCTTTACTGGAGAGTTCTACCAAAGGTTTACACAAGAATTAACACCAATTTTTACAGTCTCTTCTGAGAAATACATCAGATGGGGACACTTTGCAATTCATTCTGTGAAGCAAGTATTACACTAATATCGAAACCAGACAAAAACAATAAAATTTTAGTCTAATATTCCCCATGAATATAGATGCAAACATTCTTGACTATATATCAGCAAACAGAATACAGTACTATATAAGATGAATTATACACCATAACCAAGTAGGGTTAATTCCAAGGATGCAGGCATGTTTCACTACTCAAAAATCATGAGTATTGAACATAATCCACCCTATTGACAAGTTAAAGAAGAAAAATCACATATTCACATTAATCAATGCAAAAACAGCATTGATAAAATTCAACATCCATTTGTGATTAAAAAAAAAAAAACTCAGAAAAATAGAAATGGGGAGAAACTTCCTGACTTGAAAATGTGCATCTACAAAAAGCTACAGATAACATTATACCTAGTTGTGGAAGACTAAATATTTTCCCCCTAAGACTGAGAACACAGCAAGGATATCCACTCTCCCCATTCTTCTTCAGTGCAGTGTTATAGGTTCTAGTCAGAATAATAAACACAAAAATTAAAAATATAATACCATTTATAATTGCTCAAAATGTGTAGTAAATGTAACAAAACATGTACCTTGTATGCTGAAAAATATACAATGTTGATGAAGGAATCAAAGAAGATCTTAATAAATGGAGTGATATACTGCATTCAGGGATTAAAAGACTCAACATAGTAAAGAGGGCAATTCTCTTCAAATTGATATACAAGTATAATGCAATTAATATCAAAATAACAGCAGAATTTTTTAACAGATGGACAGGGTTATTCTAAAATTTATTTGAAAATGGAAAGAAACTAGGAAAGTTCAAATAATTTTGAAAAAAGAAGAATAAAGTGAGAAGAATCAGTCTCCCCTATGTCAAGGGTGACTACATAGCTACAGTAATCAAGAAGACTGTGATAATGGTGGAAGGATAGACATATGTCAATGGAATGGAAGAGAGACTCAGAAATAGGCCCACACCGATATGCCCAACTGATTTTTAACAGAGATGCAATTCAATGGAGAAAAAAAGAGTCTTTTCAACAAATAGTGCTAGAGAATAGCACATAGGCAATAAAATGAACATCTATGTAAGGTTTACACCTTATACAAAAATCAATTCAAAATGTATAATGTACTTAAATGTAAAATATAAAACTATGAAACTTTCAGGAAAAATGTCTTAGGCCTAGGCACAAAGGTCTTAAGACTTGATACCAATAGCACAATTCACAAAAGAAAAAAAATGATAAATTCAACTGCATCAGAATTAAAATATTTTGCTCTTGAAAGATACTTTTCCAAGGATAAAAAGAAGATCCACAGAGTGAGAGAAAATATTTGCAAACAACGTATCTGAAAAAGGACTAGTATCCAGAATATATAAAGAACTGTCAAGACTCAGTTAAACCAAATGATCCAATTAAGCAAAAGACATGAAGGAACATTTCACTGAAGAGATTACACCCATGGTAAATGAGCACATGAAAAGACACTCAATGTCACCAGCCTTCATAGGATTGAAGAGAGTTAGGGCCTTGCTCCGGATTAGGCTTTGGCTCAAGGCAATGTTGTAGCTAGTTTGATCTTTTAATTCAAACCCTAAAACTTTCACCATATCAGCAGTAAGGTTATTTCACTTTCTTATCATTCATGTGTTCACTGGAGTAGCACTTTTAATTTCCTTCAAAAGCTTTTCCTTTGCATGCACAACTTGGCCAACTGTTTGGTACAAGAGGCCTAGTTTCAGCCTACCTTGGCTTCTGACATGGCTTCCTCACTAAGCTTAATAGTTTCAGCTCTTGGTGTAAAGTGAGACCTATGGCTCTTCCTTTCACTCGAACACTTACAGGCCACTGTAATTCACTGACCTAATTTCAATATTATTGTGTTGCAGTGAATAGAGAGGCCCGAGAATAGAGAGAGAGATGGGGGAACAGTGAGTGAAACAGTTAGAACACACACAACATTTATCGAGTAAGTTCACCTTCTTACAGGGGCGTGGTTCACGGTGCCCCCAAGCAATCACAATAGTAATGAAGCTCACTCATCACAGGTCACCATAACAGATATAATCATAATGAAAAGGTTTGAAATACTGTCAGAATTACTCAAATGTGACAGAGCCCTGACATGAGCATGTACTGTTGGGAAAATGGCGCTGATAGACTTGCTCCATGCAAGGTCTCCACAAACCCTCAGTTTGTAAGAAAGTATCAAATGCAGTATTTGCAAAGCACAGTAAAGCACTTTATGCACAATAAAACAAGGGAGGTCTGCACACTCCAGTAAAGTTCTATTTATTTATTTATTTATTTTAAGACAGAGTCTTGCTCTGTCGCCCAGGCTGGAGTGCAGTGGCATGATCTCGGCTCACTGCAAGCTCCGCCTCCCGGGTTCATGCCATTCTCGCGCCTCAGCCTCCCAAGTAGCTGGGACTCCAGGCGCCCGCCACCTCGCCCGGCTATTTTTTTTTTTTCGTATTTTTAGTAGAGACAGGGTTTTAACTGTGTTAGCCAGGATGGTCTCAATCTCCTGGCTTCGTGATCCTCCTGCTTCGGCCTCCCAAAGCAGTAAAGCTCTTTAAAAAAGAAAGAGTCTGGACAAGTAAATGTTGCTCTTCTCGAGTTTTTTGCTTTTCTAACAGAAAGAGATGTTAGAGACCTTCTAACCTCGTGGTTTCCAACTGTGTTTCTTGGAACCGGGGGTGGACTGTGATTTGTAAAGACGCCCACAATCATACCCAATGCCTGTAGGCTCTCCCATAACGTGGTCTTGCCTCACCTGTTACTGAGAGGGGATCTGTGTTCCCTGTGGTTGGATTTGGTGGCCCTTTGACCTTCGATAGAATGTGGTGAAAGTGGCCGGGCGCGGTGGCTCAAGCCTGTAATCCCAGCACTTTGGGAGGCCGAGACGGGCGGATCACGAGGTCAGGAGATCAAGACCATCCTGGCTAACACGGTGAAACCCCGTCTCTACTAAAAAAAAAATACAAAAAAAAACTAGCCGGGCGAGGTGGCGGGCGCCTGTAGTCCCAGCTACTCCTGAGGCTGAGGCAGGAGAATGGCGTGAACCTGGGAGGCGGAGCTTGCAGTGAGCTGAGATCCGGCCACTGCACTCCAGCCCGGGCGACAGAGCAAGACTCGTCTCTAAAAAAAAAAAAAAAAAAAAAGAATGTGGTGAAAGTAAGGCTGTGTGACTCCTGTGAGTAGGTCACGTGGGCCACATGTCTTCCACCTGGTTCTCTGGAAACTCTTGCTCTGGAGGAAGCCAAGCCACCAAGTAAGAAATCTGACAACCCTGAGGCCGCCATGCTGGAGAGGCCACTTGTGAAGCCCCTGCATCAACACCAGCCACGTGAGCAAGACACCCTGGACACGCACGCAGCCTGTCAAGCCTCCAGCTGCCCGCAGCCCAAGCTGACACCTGGCTGTACTCTCTTGAGAGACTCCAAGTCATGATTGCCCAGTCAAGCCCTCTCTAAATCCCAGCCCACCAAATCATGAACAGAGCAAAGGGCAATGGTTTGATACCACTGGTTTCTGGGGTAATTGGTTATGTAGCAATAGTAACCAAACTAGACCATGCCAGGGATCCCCGGAAGGCAGAGAGAGGGCAGGGTGAGGATCTTCATGGTGGGGGTTCTGGTAGCCTCCCTCCCTCCCTCCCTACTTTCTCAGGTGAGAGGAATTCAATTTGTTGGAGAAAAGTTCCCCTGGTCTCGCCTCGCCCCTTCGTTTTGGAGATCAGGATACAGAGGCGAAGCAGGGAAGTGATGAGCTGAGGACGGTTTACAAGGCTAGTAAGTGAACATGCCGTTTCTCACTCTAGAATCTGACAACTGCAAGTCAGGGCTCCAGTCTGAACCTGTCGGCTGCCCATTGGGAAGCTCCTAAGTCAATTCTGTGCTTTCTTAGTGCTCCCACTGTAATCTCAATAGCAGATTTTTTTTTCCAATTCAAATTGTGAATCTTAAAGCAAATCTATCAATTAGAAGAGAGTCATCAGGTTCTGTAGTTATGGACTTCCAGTGCAAATTCAAGCAATCTGCTTTCAATCTAGCAGAAGCCACACCCCACGTGTGTGTCCTGTGTGATTGTAACTTTGTTTTTAAAGCGTTACCTGGAGAATCATTTCTCATAAAAATCGTAGAAACAACATAACACTCTCACCCACATATATTTCCTTTCAGTTTCAACCCATCCAGTCCTGGCAGCTCCTATAAGCATGTGCTGTGTTACTTTTTTCCTTCTTCTCCTTTAATGCCAGGGACCTCGTGCCGGGGACCTCGACCTGGGTAGACCAGTAAGCCACAGTTGGGAATGTGTTCAGAGACCATTAGTTCAGGAAGCACAGTGAAATCCAAAGAAACTATGAACCAGTGAGTTGGAAAACACTCTATGAAAGGCCTTTTCAGGCTGTTTCTTTCAGGAGGAGTTTGTTTTTGGATTAAAGGAGTTTATTCAGGTATTCACAAATACCCAGGCTCTCGGCAGCAGCTGGAACGTGGAAAGCCCTCAGTCATAATCAATGGCCGTAGAGCAGACTGGCATGTTCTGCCTGAGCAACACAAGGATGAAAGGGGTATAATTAGGTGACACGCCTTCAGAGGAGATGAAAGGCCCAAAACATCCTCAAAAACGGAGGCAAAATATACCCTGAAGTCACTACTTTCTTTATTTTGGAAGTAGCAGTTCCCATAAAAGCCTAGGTGAGGTGTCAAAGACAGGGGATGCAGCCAAGCCTCGGACGCGGTTGCTCTCTTTCTTTCTTGCCCCTGCCGCCCTTTTCTTGCTTGGGGAAGAAAGCGGATGGAAATATCATTCCTATATTTCCTGCACTCCTAGCAAATGGTGTAAATGCCTGGCTCCTTAACCAGGGACTCTAGGCTGAGCTGACACTTTGATGGGCTTCTAGGTGGGGTGGATGAGAGGACCACAGGGGTTAATGGCGTAGGTCAGATTTGAAATCTCCCCCCACATCAGATTTTTTCTGGGTTTTCTCAGGGGCTTATTTGTATTTCGGAGTCTGCTGGTTACAAAATAGTGCCCTTCCTCTGCTTAGAGACCTGAGAAAGCTTAGGACACTTCACAGCCCTCTTGCAAGCTCCCTTGCTTTCAAAAATTCTTATTTCCCCATTCAATTCAATATAGAAGATGAGCTGGTTTTCATGAACAAGGGGTTTTATGCTGAGGGCATTGATCAATCTGTCCCATCCACTGTTCATTTTCAGACAGGAAAGGGAAGCCCTGCTGAGACTGGGTGACTTGCTCTGAGTGGTAGAACTAGAGCCAAAGAGAAATTTGGGAGAATTTTGACCCCCAAATGAGTGCTTTTGCTCCTGCTTGAGCTATTCCCTTTCCACTTCCCTTTATTTTTAATCCTTTAATAGACATACTCTGACTGTGTTCTGAGCACTCATTAACACATATTTAAATAATTATGGAAAAATCCGCATTTTATGCATCCTTAAGCACTTTGACCTCTGGGTTTCAGCAGCTGGGGCTTACGGAGCTTCAAATATTTGGCACCTTTTAATCCGCGCTCTCACTGCTTCTTTTGCTCCTGTGGTCTTGAAGGAACCCGCACAACACACCTGCCTTGTTGAGCTCAGTCTCCAAAATGCTCACACAAACACTCAGCTTTTTCTTTTTCTTCTCCCCGCTTCCCCCCCACCCTTTCCTGGCTGAAGTGGAGAGCGGAGAATGAATGTGCTATTGAAAAGCCACGTTGACAACACCACTAAATAAGGATTCCTCTTGGTGGGCAGAATTTTTCCAGTTTAGACCAGGGCTGCATGGAAGGAGATGGGAGGCTGTTCCTTGGCCAGCACAGTGATTGTAGCTTGAGGCAGAAGATTCCACAAAAATGGAATCACGTTCTCCTAAGGAATGCTTTCGGGGCCATCTATATCATGCTCCTTTTTCCTTGGCTAGAGCTAATGGCATAATAGTTCACGGTACAGATGGACCATTGACTTCAAAACCAACTGTCTACTGACGGGACAAGTGGACATTTGGGTTGTCATCTATTTGTTTAATTTACTTAATTTTGCTATTATTGAAAGCGTCCGATAAACATTTGCATTTTCAATCTAGTCTGAATACATTTACTCGTGACAAATTCCTACAAACGTTGTTCTATAAAGGGTCTGTTCTCCTCACATTTGGACCTGCATTTCCAAGCTGTTCTTGAGAAAGGTGGGGGTGATTTTGAATTCTGCCATCAGCTTTAGAGGATGCCCGTCATGCCCTCTGCCTTCACCAGCACTGGGGTTCCTCAGGAAAAACAGCCTTCATCCACATAGGGCTGCAACGTCCCATCTGCTGAGGACGTGTTGCTTGACATGAGACTCAAAGGCTGAAGAGGAGTGGTCCAGGTTGGGGAAGAGGGTTTCAGGTGAGCGAAAAGAGTTGGACCTTGGCAGGGGAGCAGCAGGCAGGAGGAGTATTTACCCCTTTATTTACCGCCCATGGTGCTGCCTTGGGCTGGCAACATTCCCTTGACTAAAGGCACACGTTGGCTGGCCCTCTCCTGCAAGGGAAGCTCACTCTCTGTGCCCCGTGACAGTCACTCCCACTACTGCTAGCCTGGGCTGCATCTTCCTTGTTATGGTTTCCTTTAGTCCTGGCCAAGCCTGTGTAAGCAGCTTGTTCATTAAACTCTCTCAATGGCCCTATTTGAGAGCATCACCTGTTTCTTCCTGCAACCCTTGTCTGGCACAAAGGGATGATCACCGTGATCCTTGATCCTTCTACAAAATGAACAAATGTATAGTTCAACACAGCAAGAGGAGAAACAGACAAACAAGAGAGATAACAAACACATCACCACGCTCGAGAGGAAAAGAAGAGAGTGGAACTAACTGTGGGGGAGGACCTCATACGCCCAAACAAGGCCCGGCGGTAACCCCACTCCTCGGATCCCAGATCTGCCCCTTTCTGTATTCTTTATTGTTCATCATTGTTGGAGACGTGACCAGTCACGCAATCAGCCAGGCTAGAAGCATGGTGGTCATCAGATGGGCTCTGTTCACAGTTGGCGTTTGCAGAAACAGCGCTGTCTTGTACGGGCTCTGCCTGGCATGTCTCTGGTGCTTCTGCTGTGGGAAATCTGTCCTGCTATCATATGCGCCCAAACCCACCAAGGTTTATAAATGCTGAAGGGTAAGGGGTAAGCACAAGTTACTAGGGTTTTGTTGAAATATGCAATTACATATTGCTATTTACTTAGTACTTGACTTCAAATCAACTCACTTTTTGTAAGAATGCAGTTAGCTTCAAGTCAAGAAATACTACTGCAAAATTAAGAGTTTTATGCCCTTAATATAAGATCTTAAGATACATATTAAATATGCAACTATCCTAAAAAGTCAGTGTATGACCTAAAATATCTTGCAGCAGTTGGACACTTAGTGCATTGTAAAAAATATCGCCTTGACCCAAGACAGGGTGAGGTGCCATTCATATACCTGTGTATGACCTCAAGCAAGGCTCTCGATGTTTCTGGAACTCTTATAAAATCATGGCAATAGTATCCACCTTGCAGCACTGTTGTAATCATTAGCAATTCGTTGAACTGTCCCTCCATGTATCCATCCACGCATGTACCCATCCATCCAACCAAACTCAATCTTGTTCCAAAGGGAACTGAAGGCTACTCACAGACCCTGTATGCAGTAGGTCTGCCATGCATTGAATCTACTAACCAGTGTCATCAATCTTATTCCAGCCTTCTTGCAGCTTGCTGCCTTTGCTGGGGAAGTGCCCACTCAGGACAGCTGAGGAGACAGAGCCACAGAGGTTTGACATAGGAGACGATGGAGCAGCCAGCTTTCTTGCTGAGCCCATCCTTATAGACAGACAGCATGCACTGATGTGTCTCGCTCTCAGCTTCAACCCCTGTCTGCAGAGCTGGAGTCTCCGACTGTTCCCCTTTGTCCCTTGTCTGTTGTTACCTACAGTCCAGACAAAAATGGCGTAGTAAAATAAAAGTTGAGAGAATGCACAAACTGATATTTATTTTCTCCAACATCAAAGCATGATTTATTTATTTTTTCTTTTTATTTTGAGACGGAATTTCACTCTGTTGACCAGGGTGAAATGCAATGGCTCACTACAACTTCCACCTCCCTGGTTCAAGCTATTCTCCTGCCTCAGCCTCCCACATAGGTGGGATTACAGGTGCCCACCACCACAACTGGCTAATTTTTTGTACTTAGTGAAGACAGAGTTTCACCATGTCAGTCAGGCTGGTCTCGAACTCCTGACCTCAGGTGATCACCCGCCTTGGCCTCCCAAAGTGCTGGGATTACAGGCGTGCACCACTGCACCCAGCCGCATGACTTTTTTCTTTCTGTTCTAGACAATTTGAAAACACGAATGAGAAGAAGAAACAGAATCCACCTAATCCTAACTGCATCAAACACAGCGGGCACTTCGACATCCATCTCTGTGGTCCCTTTCTTACTAGGAAAGCTGGAGATGTTCCCTACATAATTATGCTTAAAAAAAAAAACTTTCAACTTTTAGAATGGTTTTGTATTTGCAGATCAAATGGTGACAATAGTACAGAGAAATACACCCCACACCCAGCTCCCCCTATTATTAACATCTTACATTAGTTTGGTGGAACATTTGTTACAATCAATGCAGAATGAGGCTTTTTATTAACTGAAGTCCATACTTAAGATTTGTTTGTACTTGATGTTCTTTTTCTGTCCCAGGATCCCGCATTGCATTTAGTCATCGTGGCTGTGACGCTTTCTGACTCTCCTTGTCTTTGATGATCTTGAGAGTTTTAACGAGGACTGGTCAGGTGTTTTGTAGAACACCCCTCAATTTGATCGCCTGTTTTTTTTTTTTTTTTTTTTTTGAGACAGAGTCTTGCTCTGTCATCAAGGTTGGAGTGCAGTGGCGTGATCTTGGCTCCCTGCAACCTCCGCCTCCCAGGTTCAAGCAATTCTGCTGCCTCAACCTCCCATGTAGCTGGGACTACAGGCACGTGTCACCACGCCTAGTTAATTTTTGTATTTTTAGCAGAGACAGGGTTTCACCATGTTAGCCAGGCTGATCTCAAACTCCTGACCTCAAGTGATCTGCCTGTCTCAGCCTCCCAAAGGGCTGGGATTACAAGCATGAGTCACCACTCCCGGCCTGATCACCTGATGTTTTTCACGATTAAACTAAAGATACAGGTTTTTGGGAATGACACTTTTTAAACCCCTTGTTTAAGTTTCTATTATGAAGGATAAGAGAAAAAAGCTGATAACTTTTGGGGATAGTTAAGAAGAAAACATGTTGTTACATTTTTGCCTCCATTCAATTAGTGATTGTAGTTTGAGGCCACCTGACCACAGGGCTGCCTTTTCTCCCCTTTCCCACCTCTACACTCCAATCTCCACTGCCCGAAGGAAAGAAGCTTTTGAAACTTGAGTCCCATCTCGTCACTTCCTGGCTGAAAGCGCGGCTGCTGTGGTTGTGGTCCTTGGCAGGATTCCAAACCCTTCTTCTGAGCTTTCAAAGCCCTCATCTGGCCCCAAAAGTTCCTTACCCCTGGAATTAGTTTGAGACAAAAATTTGGATGCAAGTAATTGATTTGGGGTGGGATTGGTGATCCCAGGAAGCAGGGGAGAAGGGGTGGAGTGGAAGGAAACTGTGAAAGGGTGTGGGCAATTTCAGCAATGGGGTCTTGTTTCTGCTGGAGACCCCCAAGGAACACGCAGAACCTCCTCTGAGTCTGCCAGCTCCTGTTCTTTGTGGTTCGGAGATGCTCCTGGGTTGTTACTGTCTGGACATCCAGCCTGCTGCCTGTTAAGCAGGGTGGTGTTGGGGACCTGCCCCCTCCAGCTGTGGGGGGCATCCAGGTGGGCCATGGGAGGCAGTGGGCCCCACAGCCTCCTTCTCTGATGGGCTTTCCTGGACACA
Source organism: Rhinopithecus roxellana (assembly GCF_007565055.1). Taxonomy (NCBI): domain Eukaryota; kingdom Metazoa; phylum Chordata; class Mammalia; order Primates; family Cercopithecidae; genus Rhinopithecus; species Rhinopithecus roxellana. Next base: position 14,420 of record NW_022144001.1, read on the forward strand.
TTGGACACTGTCTTACCACCACCCCACCTCCCAGTTAGCCTGGCCACCTTCTCACTCAAAACCCATGGTCTCCAAAGTGGGTGCTGGTGGATCAGACCACCTCAGAGGTGACCTCCTGGAGGGGGAGGAAAAGAACAGAACTTCTACTTACATCTTTTTTCATCTCCAAGTAAAAGAGACCAAGTCTTATGAAGGCACTGACCCCATGGCATGCATTCTGTGAGATTTTCCTCCATTTGGAGGTACTCTATTAAAAATGTAAGAGAATTTTTTCTCTCTCTGAGGGGCACTCAACAGGAATATTGAAATAAACTAAGTTTAGAACCAGATTCTTTAATCTCTGTGTTAAAAAGTGTGAAAGATTTTCAAAACAACATTGTATCTGTAATCACAGTGCCCCTGAAAAAAAAAAAGATAGCAAAAGTTTTGTTACTGTTTATAACATAAAATAAAATGATACTTAATTATTGTTTTGTATTTAGCATATTCTTTTAATGTTTTCTATTTTTGTTTTACAAAGTAGACGATGCACATGAAGGGCCTATATAAAATTTATGATAAATGAGCGTGGATTGTGTGGAGTCAACATTTTTTACCTGATGGGAAGCAGGTCAGGAGGGTTTGGAACCAGGTTTAGGTGTAGCTGACATGCTGCTTCTTCCAGCTGTGCCCTGGTTGTCCAAGTCTCAGTTCAATAACCAGATGATGAGGTCCTGCGCTGCGTCCGCCCCCCTCCTCTCCCACTCATGTTCCTGATCTTGACTGTGTCCCCGATGCCTTTGTTCTGTGTGATGACATGGCCCCATTGCTTAGTGCTGATGAGCAAATATCTTTTTTATGGAGGCCCCTGAAAATGTCTTTTTTTTTTTTTTTTTTTTTGAGATGGAGTCTCACTCTGTCGCCCAGGCTGGAGTGCAGGGGCATGATCTCGGCTCACTGCAAGCTCCGCCTCCCGAGTTCATGCCATTCTCCTGCCTCAGCCTCCCGAGTAGCTGGGACTACAGGCGCCTGTCACCACACCTGGCTAATTTTTGTATTTTTAGCAGAGATGGAGTTTCACCGTGTTAGCCAGGATGTTCTCGATCTCCTGACCCTGTGATCCACCCGCCTTGGCCTCCCAAAGTGCTGGGATTACAGGCATGAGCCATGGCACCCGGTCAAAAAGTCTTACTCCTTGGCCAGCTTATAATCTCCACATCAAAAAAATCTTACTGTAGGAGACAACAGAAACTCCAGGACTCACAGCAGGGTGCAAAGGTTGCCAGGGGATATTCAGGGGATGGTCCTAACCCACAGGGCCACCAACACCCTGGCAGGTGACCTCTGGGGGTCTGCACATTGTAGGCCAACCTGTGGACAGGTGAAGACGGCCAGGTCACTTCTCCCGCTCAGCAAGACTTCTTAGGGGTGCTCTTGGATGGCCTCTGCTATTTCTGGCTGTAATGTTCTAGAGCTTGCACATGCGCAATCTCTCTCTCTCTCTCCCTCTCTCTCTCTCACACACACACACACACACACCATGCTCACATGCAGCACACCCCAACACACACCCTCTTTGTACAGTGAGCTCATTGTGAGTTGGTTGCCTTTCTGAATACTGAGCTCAACAGGGTTTTTACAAGGTCAGGTTTAGGGGATTTTATGTAACAAAATAAACTGAACATCGATAGAGTGAAATATCTTTCTTTAAAAGGCTGGGCTTGAAACGGCAAAAGAAAACAAGACTGCACATCCTCAAAGTGGCAGAAGGAGACAGAAAATGACCTCCCCGCATTTCTTCATGAATTCAGCTGCAGGACCTCAAATAAAGAGGATAAGCTTTTCTTTGCTTTTACATTTTTGTCTTCTCTTTTCAAAAATAAGAATGAATCATGCTGAGAGACAGTTCTCTACCAAGAGCTCTTCTACTGGATGGATTCCAACGGAATGTCAACTTGAAATCCGGGCTCACTGGTGAGAAGGGGGCTGGGTGGGGAGAAGTGGGAGCCTCCTGTGCCATCCTTTTTCTTCCATTCCACTCGCCTGGGCAATTGCATGTGTTTCCAGCCCTTGGTCCTGGAGAAAAGCCCAGGGCAGTGTCAGGGGAGCTGCCGTCAAACCTGCAGCCCCACTCACTGGTCTTCACCAGCCGTGCTGCCCGCCCTACCTGTGAAAGCAAGGGAGTGAAAAGCAGGGAGCTGCTGGGAGGGTGAAATGCAATGGCTCGCAAAGGTCGCAGCCCAGGCCCAGAATCAGGAAGGCCTGTCGAGTCCCTGTTCAGGAAGGCCCAGGTCCAGACACCTTGGAGATGCCCCGAGTTTTCATCTTGGAGATATCTCAAATGTAAAATGGCCAAACGGGACCTCTGGGCTCTGCCCAGGCCTGTTCTTTCTCTCCTCCTCCACAGCTCTGAAAAGCACACCCCACCCTCCACTTCCCAGAGATTTCTTTGTTGAACTCCCCCATCCAGCCGTCCGTGAATGTGGACCGTGCAGCCTTCCATGGTACCCGAGAAGCTCCACAGCCTCCACACCTAAGCCAAGCTCCATCCTCTCCTCCTGGAGGACAGAGCCAGCTACTTCCTCCATCCCCTGCCACCTGCAGTCCCTGTCCCATAGTGGCCTGGGCCATGGCTCTCCATCGCCCTTGGAATTGAATCCAGAGGGCTTCTCTGGGCTCCCACAGACCTGCATGACCCAGGACCTGCCCCCTTGCTCCCCTTTTCCCCTTCCCCTTCCCACTCCCCAAGGCCACCCTGGCCTTCTCTGTCCTCTTGACTTTCCGCAGGGTTCCCGCACACATGGTGTCCCCCATGTCTGGCAAGCTCTTCCCTGGCGGCTTCTTCTGTCCTCAGAGGGGTCTTTGCTGAACAGCCAATGGAAGCCCCACCCCATAGTCCCCTGAGTTGACTTCCCGTGGCTCTCAGTGCCCTCCGAGACCATCGCACTAATTTACTCGTTACCCACCTCCACCCTGGCGAGCCGGGAGGGCACGGACTCTCCCCCTTCTGTTCCCTGATGTACCCTCTGTGCACGCGCCCTGCGGGCATGTGGCAGGTGCTCGGAAACGCTGATGGAATGAACCAGCGCGCGTCACAGAAAGAGCTAAGGGACCCCCCACACCTGCTCCTGTCGGAAGCCAGTTGGGCGGCAGACACAAAAGGAGGCAGAGACCCCACTGCAGCCTCAGGCTCTGCTCCTCAGGCCAGGACGCCCCCCTCCGGGAGACCATGTGGAAGATCAGTGGCCGGCACTTTGGATGTGGTTGAAGACAGACGTGCTTTTCAGATAAGAGCTTTGAGTGCAGAGCTTCCCTTTAAGCTCTGACTTCCTCTTCGGTACAATAGGGAATCGTGACTGCCTTCTGGGGCGAGGCTCAGGTGGTCCTCGAGTCTTGGATACCTACAGAGTCAGAGATCTGCAGGCCAGCCACAGCCAGCAGGCCCGGGTTGTTACCAGCACTGCTGCCCGCATTCTGCCTCCTCCCGCATTCTGCCTCCTCCAGTGTGAGTATCTAAGCAGCTTCATGGGGAGACCTGGGTTCCCATTTTTATCACAATGACAACAGCTAGTTTCTGGCACCCAAAGCAGGACCACAGCTTTAAAAACTGCCTCCTCAATAATAGAGACGAGAGAGGGATAAATACTTTAAAATAATGTTCCAGGACAAGATGACCAACAGTTTTTGAGAACAGAGGTTTTAGAAACTGAGCCAGGCATGGTGGCTCACACTTATACTCTCAGCACTTCGGGGAGCTGAGGTGGGAGGATCACTTGAGCCCAGGAGTTCAAAATCATCCCGGGCAACAACAAGACCTCAGCTTTACTAAAAAATTTAAAAATAGTATCCAGGCATGGTGGCACACAACTGTCATCTCAGTTACTCAGGAGGCTGAGGTGGGAGGATCACTTGAACCCAGAAGGTCGAGGTTACAGTGAGCTGAGATTGCACCACTGCACTCCAGCCTGGGCAACAGAATGAGACCTTGTTTAAAAAAAAGTAAAAAGAAAACAATGATTCCGTGTCACACCCATTAGGACGGCTGTTCTGAAAGAGGCAGGGAATAACATGTGTTGGCAAGCACGCAGAGAAAGCAGAATCCTTGTGCACAGTTGGCGGGAAAGTAAAATAGTACAGCCACTGGGGAAAACAGTCTGAGGCTCCTCCAAAAATTAGAGAGTTGCCATAAGACCTAGCAATTCCACTCCCAGATATATACCCACAGGAACTAAAAGCAGAGTCTTGGAATTTATTTTCTTTTTTCTTTTTTTTGAGATGGAGTCTCGCTCAGGCTGGAGTGCGGTGGCGTGATCTCAGCTCACCATAACCTCTGCCTTCTGAGTTCAACCGATTCCCCTGCTTCAGCCTCCTGAGTAGCTGGGACTGCAGGTGTGTACCCCCACACCTGGCTAATTTTTTGTATTTTTAGTAGAGACGGGGTTTCACCATGCTGGGCAGGCTGGTCTCGAACTCCTGACCTCGGACGATCCATCTGCCTCAGTTTCCCAAAGTGCTGGGATTACAAGTGTGAGCCACCGCGCCTGGCCTTGGAGAGATTTGTGAACACCCGTATTCACAGCAGCATGATTCACAGCAGCCGAAACGCGGAAGCAACCCAAGTGTCCATTGACAGAAAAATGAGTCAACAAAGTGTGGTCAATCCATGTAGTGGAATATTATGCAGCCTTAAAAAGGAAGGAAATCCTGACCCAGGCTCCAACACAGATGAGCCCTGAGGACATTATACTCAGTGAAATAAGTCAGGCAGGCACACACACACACACACACACACACACACACAAATACTGTACAACTGCACGTATATGAGGTGCCTAGAGTAGCAGATTCATAGAGACAGAAAGTAGAATGGTGGGTGCCAGGGCTGGGGGAGGATGCATGGGAAGTGTTGACTTAGTGTTTAATGGGGACAGAATTTCGGTCTGGAAAGATAAAAAAATTCTGGAGGTAGATGGTGGTGATGGTTACAACGCAATATGAATAAAAATGGTTTAAATGGTGATATCATGTATATTTTGCTGCAGTTAAATAAAAGTCTGGCAGCCACTAGCACCTGTGTAGGGTGTCACCGTTGCCACCCTCCACCCATGTGGCGCCCGCCTTGCAGAGAAGGAGCTATGAAAGCAGACAGGTAGACAAGGCAGGTGCTGGGTGCAGGGTCCTCTGATCCATCTGTCTGCAGCCCAGGTGCCATGTTCAGAAAGCCCAAGGTCACCCAGGGGACAGGCTCCTCCACACAGAGGCCTGCGGCTGCCAAGGCCTTACCCCTAGAGACACTGGGAAGATAAGAAGAGGTGTAACTTCACCTGAAAGCTGCCAGGGCTCAGATGCACTTCAAAGGCAAGACTCCGGGGGAGGCCCCGGAGCAGGAAGGGGCGTGAAGAGGCTGATCATGTTCTACCAGAGTGAAAAGGGCACGCAGGGAGAGGCTGATGGGTTCTTGGGGATGGTAACTGTCTCCCTGGAAGTCCCAAGAGTGTGAGGTGAGCCCTCAGAGCTCAGGGGAGGTGAGGGAGAAGGGCCCCCCAAATCCCAAAATCCAACAGCAGAAGCAGCAATGCGAGGACCCCAAGTGGACAGTGTGCAGCCTGCCTCCCTGGAAAGTGCATGCCGTGCTCCTGGAATTCCACATACATTCCAGGAAAGAAAGAATGAGGATGAGAATCAAAATCCCCCAACGGTAACTCTTCCTCCAAAGAAGTAAACCCCCAAATTCCCTGAAGGTGACCCTTGCCGCCAAACTCAATGCCTTCTCTCTAAATGGCAAAGGAAAGTAGGATTTCTTCTATCAGATTGGATCTTTGTTTTTTAAAAATGCATCTTTGGAAACCAACTCTAAAAGCATCTCAAGAGGACCCACTCCTCCCAGGAAGCAATCCTGATTTTACCAGGAATACTCACAAGGCTGCAGGGCCCTACTGCTTCTGCTGCCCTGACCACCGAGGACAGGAACGGGTGGGCACCTTCAGGAAGCCCAGGTGGGTGAGCCCAAGGTGATGGGATGTGAGGGACAGACAATCACTGCCCTCATGAAGCTGTTCACCCAGGGGACAAGGTTGACAAAATCCAGAGGGAGCACCCAGTAATGAGGGTCCGGAGTTCAGACAGCAAAAGGCTTCCTAGTGGAGGTGACACTGAAGCCTGGAGCAGAAGAGTGGTAATGAGCAGAGGAGGAGCCCACTCTGTCTCGGCGGTGGGCGTTGAGAGAGGAAGACCAGCAGAGGTAGAGGTGAGATGGGGTTGGGGTGTAGCAGGGCCCACTGGTGGCTTCAAATTGCATGGGTCTTGAGGACCCAGAAACACTAGAATGGATTTAAGCAAAGAAGAGCATTGGTGTTGGATCATTCAGAGTCATGCTTAACTGTGAAACAACAAGTGGTTTAACCTTTCTTTAAACCCCACTGTGGCTGGGCACGGTGGCTCACACCTGTAATCCCAGCACTATGGGAGGCAGAGGCGAGTGGATCACCTGAGGTCAGAAGTTTGATTCCAGCCTGGCCAACATGGTGAAACCCAGTCTCTGCTAAAAATACAAAAATTAGCCAGGCATGGTGGTGTGCGCCTATAATCCCACCTACTTGGGAGGCTGAGGCATGAGAATCACTTGAACCTGGGAGGCAGAGGTTGCAGTGAGCTGAGATCGCCTTAAAAAGGAAGGAAATCCTGACCCATGCTCCACTGCACTCCAGTCTGGGTGACAGAGTGAGACTCCATCTCAAAATAAATAAATAAACCTTTGCTGAGCTGCAGGACATGGACTGGGTAGGGGTGGGAAGCAGGGAGCCCCGTCCAGGCTGTGGGATGGTCCTGGACAAGGTGATGCAGCATGGCCCAGGGTCCTGGCAGTGAGATACAGAGGTGGACCTGTATCCACCTCTGGATACAGGTGGGAGAGAGGCTTGGGAGAGGGGCTTCGTGGGTCTTCCCTAAAGTGCCTGATACAGTTTGGCTGTGTCCCCACCCAAATCTCATCTTAAATTGTAGCTCCCATAATTCTCACGTGTCGTGGGAGGGACCCAGTGGGAGGTAACTGAATCATGGGAGCAGGTTTTTCCCTTTCTGTTCTCATGACAGTGAATAAGTCTCATGAGATCTGATGGTTTTATAAAGCACAGTTCCCCTGCATGGGCTCTCTTGCCTGCCGCCATGTAAAACACGACTTTGCTTCTCCTTTGCCTTTTGCCATGATTGTGAGGCCTCCCCAGCCGTGTGGAACTGTGAGTTCATTAAACCTCTTTGTCTTTATAAATTACCCAGTCTTGGGTATTTCTTCATAGCAGTATGAAAATGGACTAATAAATGCCTAATTAGAATTTTAAATTTTTTTTGGCCAATGTCTGCATTCTTTCTTAGAAAACGGGCCAATTTTCTAAAATATCATGTCTTAAAAAAATGAGAGTCATGAATTCTGGAAGGAGAGGGAGGCAATGTGGGCAAACAGAACAAGGTTCTGTCCCATCTCTTCTGCCAGAGCTTATGTAAGGATGGTGCTTAGGAATTTAGAATTAATCACATCACCTCTCCTCTGGGATAGAAAAGCACAGAGCACAGATTTGAGGAACCACGAAGATCAAAGTCCAGAATCCCCTTTGTTGCTGGGGAACCTAGATCTTCACCTGTACGGCCCTGACCTCACCAGCCAGCTGCAGGGACAGACGCTCCCGCATCCTCCGACCGTGGATGCCCCTGGCTGTGTGTTAAGGTGGAACTCCTGGCCCAGGGAACACCAGGCTGACCCACCAGATAAATCACCCCTCCTTCCCCATGAGAAGAAGCCTGTGAAGCCTGGGGGTGGCCGGAGGCCAGTGCTGCAACCCTAATGTGTGTGCTTAAGAGGGGAATGTGGACATCCCTGCCTGGGAGAACAGATGAAGTGGTGGGGTACCCAGATAGATGTCCCTTACCTCGGCGATACTGATTTGGCATCTGTGTAGCAGGCTCCAGGGAGAATTCTGGGGACCCAGCCAGGTAGGTTTGAATGGGGTGGTTCAGAGAGTGGTGGCTGCAGCAGGAGCCTGGACCTGTGACAGGGGAAGCTCCTCACCCTTCTCATCCTATGTCCTTAGGAAGACAAAATGAGTGAATTTTGACCTTCCCATTGTGAGGGCCAAGGTCAGTTTGTAACCCATTGGGTCTGAGGCAGGACTGGGGACTGAGCAGACCCGTGGGAGGCAGTGGGAGAAGTAGGGGCTGTGCTCTGGAGCCAAGCGGCGGCTCGGGAGGACTCCGGCTCATGGGTGTCAGCTGTTGGCTCCCTGGATGGAGAGAGAGACTGGGCCTGGAGTTGGGCAGCCTGGATTCACATCCCCACTCTGCCCCATACGGGAACCACTGTCGGACCTGGGGGCAGGTGATTTCACCCTGCTGACCTCAGCTTTCCCGACTGTAAGTGACGAATAAGAGCAACATCCACTTCCTGGAGTTGTGAGAAGCACGTGAGCTGCACACGGAGTGGGTCTCGACAGCTATCGACCCCGTAGTTCCCCTGATTGATCAGCACTGTCTGAATATTCTGGAATCAAGAGATATCAGAGTGTAGGATGAAGTGTGCAGCCTGGCACGGCCTCATCAATCTTGAGTGGAGTGCAAAAATACCTCTGATCTAACTCTGCGAAGCACTGAGGGGTTCAACCTTTCTTTGAATAAACTCTCTACTCCACTGCGGTGTGCTCCTGAATGCCAGCCTGGCTTGGAGCAGAACCAAGTGAGCGTCGTTCATTCATGCCCCTCGTGGTGTGCGTGACTGTAGTGATACCTCAAAGTGTCAGATGTGAGCATAGGCCTTCAGGAGACAGCTGCTGACATCCTGGCTCGATAAAGTTGCTGCCTTTTGGGTTACTCAGTTACCGGAATTTTCCACCTCCTGCCAAAGCCTGTCAAGTCAGGGCATATCTCATTTTGAAGAAAACAAGAATTTTACAGGAAAACACCAGCCTCTCATGGGCATAAACAAGGGCCACCATGCTCTGGCACATCTGTGGACCTGCGAGGTGGTCTGAGAGCTGTGTGTGTTCACAGCACTCCCTCTTTTCAAGCACAGAAACTTACTGGAAATCCAGATATGACACAGTGCAATCCCAAGGAAAGGCTCATGGATTGCAGGCCGTCTATACCAAATGGGCTCTGCATGGCTCCGTGATGGAAGCCCAGGCTGCTGAGTCAGACATGACCAGAGAAGACAGCCAGCGTTCAGGGACCTGACCTTCAGGGAGCTGTGGGCTCTAAGTCTTGTTCTCCCGGGTCGGAGGATTCTGGCAAACGACTCCACCAACGCCTTTTGGATTTCCCATATATTTTATTGGACCTCATACTCTACTTTCTGTCATTAGATTCTTATCCCACGGCTGAATGAGACATTTCAGTGTATGGACTCTGATTTCGGAAGGCCAAGTACAAAGCAGACGGGCTTTATGTGAGCAACATAAACACTAATATTTCTTAGGGTCGCATTTTCACTGAAGCTCACCCTTCTCCCAGCCATCCCTACTTTCCGAATGTCTTGAAGGTCATGATTACAAAGTTGCAGCCACTCTCAAAGAGAAATGTTTCACTTACGATGTCTCAGCGACAAGTGGTGAGAAATGTAGCTGTAGTGAAAACATGACTTTTAACGCTGTCTTCTGAGAGGCATAGACACAGTGAGCCCAGGTGTGTTCAGGGCCCTAATGATGTCACCAAGGCCCAGGTGTGTCCAGACTCGGTGTGATGGCACTTTGTCCTCAGGTTATAGGAAGGGACCACAGACTCGAGCATCTCAACCTCTCAAGACAGCATCCAAAGCCAGCGTGGGGCAGGGGGCCTATCTTTGCATTTTCTGGAAGCAGACTTCCCTTATGTCAACTTGGGTCAAAAGACCCTTCCTCAGTGAACCCCTGGACCCCACCATAGATGCTGTGGTAGTTCCCCTGCTGTGCCTCTGGACCCCCGTGGCTGGATGCATTACCTGGCCTCATGCCATGGGTGCTGTGGTAGCTCCTGAAAGAAGAGCATGTTGCATTTGCAGCCTGTGTCATGGGAGGCTGACTGTTTGCAAGAAGGGAAGGGCTGGCTGTGGGGAGACAACTCATGATATCTGCCCTGGGAAGCTCCTGGGTGGGGCTTCTGAGTGGGAAGCTGTGACTAGGCCCCAGGGCCATCTGAGGACGGGGACAATAAAGCTGGGCTGAGATAGGCTGTCTGTGTTTCTCACAGTGTTCTATCAAGTCAGGACCAGACCTGGAATCCAGGTCTCCCATTTGCTGACTTCTTGTCAGCAATTCCCATATTGTCACCAATTCAATTGGCTGCAATTCCTGTAAAACCTACAATATAATCAAAGTTGAGCATTGTGAAAAGCAATTAATTCAGGGAATTGCTTCCTTCCTTCCTTCCTTCCTTTCTTCCTTCCTTCCTTCCTTCCTTCCTTCTTTCCTCCCTCCCTCCCTCCCTCCCTCCCTCCCTCCCTCCCTTCCTTCCTTCCTTCCTTCCTTCCTTCCTTCCTTCCTTCCTTCCTTCCTTCCTTCTCTTTCCTCCCTCCCTCCCCCTCCCTCCCTCCCTCCCTCCCTCCCTCCCTCCCTTCCTTCCTTCCTTCCTTCCTTCCTTCCTTCCTTCCTTCCTTCCTTCCTTCCTTCCTCTCCTTCTTCCCTCCTTCCCTCTCTCCCTCCATCTAATTCTTTCAATGTTTAGAGTAGCCATTTGATCCAGTTCTCCCAAATGAGACATAAAAAGTCTGTTTCTGGGGAATATTTTTCCTCCTTATGTAAGAGAGAGACATTCAAAGAGAGGTGGTCTCAGAACAGGATGTGATGCTTGGAGCTTCAGCAGCCATGTTGCAACAATGAGTCAAGATCCCTGGGGATGAAATGCTCCGTGCCTTGTGCTGGGGGCACACAGTGAAAAACAGGCACTTCCTGTTCTCCTGGAGTCCCAATCCAGTTCAAGAGACAGAGCCTAAAAGCAATTACAATCTGGTGTGAGCCACTGTAGGGGCCACGCTGGGAGGGGAAATCAGGGGCAGTTTTTGGGCCAGTGAGGCCCATGCAGAAGCTCAGGGAGGAGGAGATGGTAACAAGAAAAGAGTGGGCAGAGGACACGGCCTGAACAGAAGTGGCATCAAGCAAGCTGGCTTTACGGTGGAAGAATGGCAATACCCTCAGGGTAGATGCAAGAGAGGCCCGTTGGGGAGAAGCAGTGAGCAGTGAAACTGGAGAGAAGCAGGGACTGGAAGCGGGATGGTGGTTCCCCACTCCTTCAGGATCAAGTCCCACTCTGCTCTTTTCTTCCACCCATGCACTGGACATGTGCATCATAGTCCCAGGCCCAAATCTTTAAGGTGCAACAACATAACCTTGTCTGAATGTTAAGGTCTATTTTCATCGATACTTCTGAAAAGTGTGAAGTTAGAGGTCTGATACAATGACACTTCGTTTGAAAAACCCCGAGAAGCTAAGGATATGGTTTGGCTCCGAGTCCCCACCCAAATGTCACCTTGAATTGCAGTAATCCCCACGTGTCAAGGGCAGAGCCAGGTGGGGAATCACTGAATCATGGGGTTGGTTTCGGCCATGCTGTTCTCGTGATAGTGAATGAGTTTTCAAGAGATCTGGTGGTTTTATAAGCATTGTCCTGGCATTTCCCCTGCTGGCACTTCTTCTCTTGCCTGCTGCCATGTAAGACACGCCTTTCACCTTCCACCGTGATTGTGAGGCCTCCCCAGCCACGTGGAACTGTGAGTCCATTCAACCTCGTTTTCCTTTATAAATTACCCAGTCTCGGGTATGTGTTTATATCCGCAGCGTGAAAACGGACTAATACAGCTTCATACAAATGCACTCACAGAGCAGAGTGCCTGTCCCCTGAGACGTCCTGGTAGCGGCTCCTATGGAGTCCGAGGTGGCCTTTCTGCCTGTGCCTCCCCACCAGGACCCTCTGTAAGTGCTGACTAGAGTTGGGCCGAGGCAGCTCCAGCCTCGCTCCTCACCCACAGCAGGCAGAGCCTCCTGGCCTCTTGATAGCAGCTCTGTACTCCTGCATCCTGTTCTCCACGGTTGGTCTGGGGATGACCAGAGGAAGATGACCAGCTCTTTCCGGGCCACCCCTCCTGGCCTCTCCCCTGCTAAGGAAGGTCAGGCCGTCCAAGGCGGGGAGGGAGATGCATCAGAACTCATGGGCCCCTTGCTGGAGCTGACAGAGCCATCGCTCTTGGAGGCAGCTGATCTGGGCAGCCCTGTGCCGCCACCGTGCCACGCTCAGCACTCCTGCAGCCACCAGCAAGCAGGGCCCATGGGAGAAAAACTCCTGGAACACACTGTTGACAACTGGAAAAGAAAACACCTGAAAGAGCAACAGTCATGGACAGGGCCAGGGACCAGGTCCCCAGACGCTTTTCCTGTGTCGAAGTGGGGCAGAGGAGGCTGGAGGGGGGCTCAGAGCTGTCCAAAGGAACAAAGGAATGCGGACAGGTTGGCAGAGCACCCCCCCCCCCCCCCCCCCCACCCCGCATGGTGTCATCTCTGCCCCCCTCCTTCAGATGGATCAGGAAGGGGGCAGTGAAGGAAGTGGAAACTGCACAACCGCACACCAACTCAGCTTTTTGCTGCTTGGAGCTCAATTTTTTTGCTAACTTTGGATATCCCAGAAGAGAGGGGTGTTTTGTCAAGACATTAAAGAAATTATTTTTGAAGGGAAACAAGACGGGCTATTCATGAACAGCGGGGAAGTAGCCTGCTTCGGGGCCCGGCACTCCCGCCGTGCCCATTAATTTGATTTAATGAGATGATGAGGCTGACTTGGGACAACCATTCTCAGCCACTGGGCCCCACCTTGGTGCTCCAGAGGGGCGTTAACACGAGGAAACAGCCAAACTTTGAAGCTTTATTTTGTTTTCCTCTCTCCCCCACTCCCACCCTCTGCCAATTAACACCAGGGAGAAATTACATCCAGGTGCAGCCTAACGTTGATCACTGCCAGCTACAACCTTCTTCCTCCCTAACAGTGAGGGGAAGCAGTGAGGCTGGAGATGGTGGCTTCAGGTCCAGAAAGGTGCCAGGGTATGCCACTAACCTGAGTGTCTGATGTCTGAGCCGTGTGCCCTGGACATCTGGCGTGCTTTGGGGCCACAGGGTTGCTCCACTCAAGGTCCTTTGTATCTGCTGGTCCAGCAGTGGGAATGCTGTCCCTCCAGAACCCTGTGTCTGCCAACTTCCTGTCATCCAGATCTGGGCTCAGATGTACCACCTTCCAGATGCCTCCCCTGACCCCCCACATCTAAACAGAGTCTCCCCAAAATGAATCACCTTCCATCCTTCACCTGGGATTTATTTGCGTGCTCATTTTTCTCCATGGCACTTGTCATTACTGAACACAGCATTTGCTTGCCTATTTCCTTGCTTGTTTCCTGACTCCCACACTGGACTGTTGACTACACGCAAGCTGAGAGTGTGCATATTCATTCGCTTCCATATTCCCCAGTACCTGGAGCACCACCAAGCACATAGTAGGAGCTTAATAAGCACACACTGGGAAAATACAGGAACAAGCAACACTGATTGCACCTGTGCATGCCACGCACCAGGCTCTGTTAGATTTCACACACACACGCACATGCGCACACAGGCAAGGAGCACACACGCACGGGCGCACACACGCACATGCTCACACACGCACAGGTGCACACACGCACAGGTGCACACATTTGTCTACCATGGACTTACCTATTTGCTCAATTAACCCTCACAGCAGCTCTTTGAAGAAAAGATCATTAATCCTGTTTTACAGATGGGAGAGCTGAGGCTCAGAGAGAGGCTATGTGACTTCTCAGTGTCACACAGCTGGGGGTTCAGGTCTGGGACCAGGGCTTCCTGATACCAGTATTCCCCCTCCTCCCTCCCGAGCACCCTGCTTCAACACCTTGGGTGCTGTGGTAGCTCACCTGCTCCTGGACCCCCGCAGCTGGTTGTGTTACTTGGGGTTATGTCTGTGTTGCCCTGGGCGGGAGTTTCCTTGGCAGAAGCAGGTCTCAGAGGGTGACCACGAGGGTATCTGGCAGCTGGTCTCCTGCTGTGAGAACCATCTAATTGGTCATTCATCCCGTGTGTGAGTGCCCATGGTGGCCACTCTACCACATGGCTCTGGGCACTGGTCCATAAGGAAAACCCTGGACAAGACCTGCTGCACAACAAGAACGGATGCTCATCACATGCGTCATGTTGCCTTGTGTCTTAGTAACAACCCATTGACCCACTTTACACACATGTACCAGCACATACACGTATGTACTCACACACATGTACACACAAACCGTGTACACGCACACATGCACACATGTTCACCCACAGAGAATGCACATACACATATTTGCACATACAACACACATATACACACATGCACAGATATACACATACACATATACACATGTATACACACACACACACACATAACATACCACACATACATGCACAAAATGCACACACATATACACACATGCACAGATACACACATACACATATATACGTGTATACACACCTACACACACACCACATACCACACACATGCACAAAATGCACACACATATACACACATGCACAGATACACACATACACATATATACGTGTATACACACCTACACACCACATACCACACACATGAACAAAATGCACACACATATACACACATGCACAGATATACACATACATACACACATACACATGTATACACACCTACACACACACGTACCACATACCACACACAAACATGCACAAAATCCATACACATATACACACATACACACATATATACCCATATGTGCCTCAAGGCTCACTAAAAGACAAGTGTATCCCCCGTTCCACACTCCTGAGCAGGGAGCTGAAACCCCAGGGTCTGGTTCTGATGCCGTCTGGTCTGGGGAACCTTGGTCCGCCCACCGCGACCACGAGCTTTCGGTGCCAGCGGCTGGACCCGCAGTCATGACCCTGAAGGAAAGAATGAGGGCTAAGGATGCCGGTTGCCTCCCGGAGACC
>NW_022144002.1:0-920 GCF_007565055.1 Rhinopithecus roxellana
TAATGGACTGCTCCACGAAACATAAGTGTAACTCTGTGAGATGAATTCACACATTACCAAGAAGTTTCTAAGAAAGCTTTCTTTCCAGTTTTCATATGTGGATATTTCCTTTGTGACTGTAATGTTCATTGCGCTGTGAGTATCTAATTGCAGATCTCCAGAAAAACTGTGCTAACAAACTGATCACTGAAGAGAAACGTGTAACTCTGTGAGTTGCATTCACATGGCAATGCAGTTTCTCAGAAAGCTTCTCTTTAGTTATTATGTGAGGATATTTGCTTTATCACCATGGGCTGCAATAGACTCCCAAATATCACTTGCAGATTCCACGAAAAGAGTGTTAGCAATCTGCTTCTTGAGGTAGAGTTTGTAACTCTGTGAGATGAACCACAGATCAGAAAGAAGTTTCTCAGAAAGCTTCTTTCACGTTTTGAACGGAAGAAATTC
Source organism: Rhinopithecus roxellana (assembly GCF_007565055.1). Taxonomy (NCBI): domain Eukaryota; kingdom Metazoa; phylum Chordata; class Mammalia; order Primates; family Cercopithecidae; genus Rhinopithecus; species Rhinopithecus roxellana. The sequence continues at coordinate 448 of NW_022144002.1, forward strand.
CTTTATCAGCTTAGGCCCAATGTGATCCAAAGAAGCCCTTCTCAGTTTCCCAAGACAGTGTTAATGGACTGCTCCACGAACATAAGTGTAATTCTGTGAGATGAATTCACACATCACCAAGAGTTTCTAAGAAAGCTCTTTTCCAGTTTTCATATGTGGATATTCCTTTGTGACTGTAATGTTCATTGCGCTGTGAAGTATCTAATTGCAGATCTCCAGAAAACTGTGCTAACAAAACTGATCATGAGAGAAACGTGTAACTCTGTGAGTTGCATTCACACATGGCAATGCAGTTTCTCCAGAAAGCTTCTCTTTAGTTATTATGTGAGGATATTTCCTTGTCACCATGTGCCCCTACAGGCTCCAAAATATCACTTTGCAGATTCCACGAGAAGAGTGTTAGCAAACTTCTCTTGAGGCAGAGGTTGTAACTCTGTGAGATGAACTCACAGATCAGAAAGAAGTTTCTCAGA
>NW_022144003.1:0-1109 GCF_007565055.1 Rhinopithecus roxellana
CTCCTCACATAATAACTAGAGAGAAGCTTTCTAGAGATTGCTTTCTGATGTGTGACTTCATCTCACAGAGTTCCACCCTTCCCTTCTTGGAACAGTTTGCTACCACTGTTGTCCTGGATTCTGCAAAGTGATATTTGGGAGCTCATTGAGGGCTATGGTGAAAAAGCAAATATCCTCCCATAATAACTGGAGAGAAGCTCTCTGAGAAACTGCATTGCCATGTGTGAATGCAACTCACAGAGTTACACGTTTCTCTTCAGTGATCAGTTTGCTAACACAGTTTTCTAGAAATCTGCAGTTAGATACTTCATAGCGCAGTGAAGCTTACGGTGACAAAGGAAATATACTCAGTTGAAAACTAGAAAGAAGCTTTCTTAGAAACTTCTTGGTGATGTGTTTCATCTCTCACAGAGTTACACTTATGTTTCGTGGAGCAGTCCATTAACACTGTCTTTGAGGAAACTGAGAAGGGCTTCTTTGGATCGCATTGAGGCCTACGCTGATAAAGGAAATTTCATCCGTTCAAAACGTGAAAGAAGCTTTCTGAGAACTTCTTTCTGATCTGTGAGTTCATCTCACAGACTTATAACTTAAACCTCAGGAAGCAGTTTGCTATCACTCTTTTCGTGGAATCTTTAAAGTGATACTTGGGAGCCCATAATAGGGGCCCATGGTGAAAAAGGAAATCTCCTCACATAATAACTAGAGAGAAGCTTTCTAGAGATTGCTTTCTGATGTGTGACTTCATCTCACAGAGTTCCACCCTTCCCTTCTTGGAACAGTTTGCTACCACTGTTGTCCTGGATTCTGCAAAGTGATATTTGGGAGCTCATTGAGGGCTATGGTGAAAAAGCAAATATCCTCCCATAATAACTGGAGAGAAGCTCTCTGAGAAACTGCATTGCCATGTGTGAATGCAACTCACAGAGTTACACGTTTTCCTTCAGTGATCAGTTTGCTAACACAGTTTTCTAGAAATCTGCAGTTAGATACTTCATAGCGCAGTGAAGCTTACGGTGACAAAGGAAATATACTCAGTTGAAAACTAGAAAGAAGCTTTCTTAGAAACTTCTTGGTGATGTGTGAATTCATCTCACAGAGTTACACTA
>NW_022144004.1:0-8573 GCF_007565055.1 Rhinopithecus roxellana
TCACAATATGATGGCATTAGGAGGTGGAGCCTTTGGGAGGTAATTAGGGGATGAGTGAATGGGATCAGTGCCCTTAGAAGAAGAGACGTGAGGGCGAGGATCTCTTTCTCCACCATTTGAGGCCACAGAAAGAGGACAGGCAGTCTACACACCAAGAAAAGAGCTATTGGCAGACACCAAACCTGCTAGCACCTTGATCTTGGACTTCCCAGCCTCTAGAACTGTGAGAAATAGAAGTTGTTTAAGCCACTCAGACTATGGTATTTGTTATAGCAGCCTGCGCTGACTAAGACAGAGGGGATAGATTTTTCTTCATCCCACTGATGATAGACTTGAGCATGTGACTTGATTTGGCCAATGGGATAATAATGGACATGACATTTAGGTTTAAATTTTTGCATTCCTGTCTTTGGAGGAGAACAATGAGAAGACTACCATGAGAACATGCCTCATGTAGCTACTGGTCCAGGGAGGCTGAGAGATAAGTGGAGTAGATGCAGTAAACCCAGCCTTTGATCAGCTGTGCGCCAGCCAACCCATAGCCATGTAAGCAAGAAATGGTTACTATTGCACATTACTGAGTTTTTGAGTGGCTGGTTATATAGCATTACTGTAGCAATGACAATGATATAAATATGCTAAAACTATAAGTTATATATATCATAATAAGTGATACTTGTTTTCCACCTATGATAATGATACAAAGTTTCCTTTGAAAATAAAATTGCTTAAAGAGTCAGTTAGAACATTAGGTAAACCAGAAGATGGAATGTAAATGACCAAAGTTTGGAAAATACTGATGCAGGAATTAAAGATTTGACATGGAAAGCACGAGTACATGGAGTTGGAGGCTAGCCTAGATAGCATAGTAAGACGCTCATCTCTGCAAAAACTTTAAAAAATTAACCAGGCTTAGTGGTGCATCCCTATAGTCCCAGCTACTTGAAAGGCTGAAGTGGGAAAAGTTTAATAGTTTCAGTTTGAGGCTGAAGTGAGCTGTGATAGTGCCACTGCATTTCAGCCTGGGCAACAGAGTGCCATCCCGTCTCTTAAAAAAACACAAGGGTACGGTGGCTCATGCCTGTAATCCCAGCACTTTGGGAGGCTGAGGCAGGTGGATTGCTTTAACCCAGAAGTTAGAGACCAGCTTGGCCAGCATAGTGGGACCTTGTTTCTATAAAACATACACAAATTAACCAGGTGTGTTGGCATGCACCTGTAATCCCAGCTATTCAGGAGGCTGAGGTGAGAGGATTACCTCAGCCCAGGGAAGTTAAGGCTGCAGTGAGCTATAAACCTGCCACTGCACTCCAACGTGGGTGACAGAGTGAGACCCTGTCTCAAAACCAAAACAAAACAAAAAGAATATGGGTGGCCAGGTTGCATGTTACAGCATGGAAAAGCATGGGAAAAGTGGGGCCAAGCATGACATGGAAAGCACTCACAGCTGGGAGCTGTGTTTTATCCCCTCTGGGAGCCAATGTTATATCCCCTCAGCACCTCTGTATCCCCATCTGTAAAAGGAGCAGAGCTGGCTACATGGCTTATTTGGCTATTAAATTCTGTGATGCTATAAAACAGCCTCTTATCCTTCTCTATAGTACAAGATAAAGGTGATAGAGAGACAGGCAATTTTATAGTATTCTGAATGCCTCACAGTGTTTGGACATCTGAGGCAGCAGCATTGCAGCAATAATAGTCATTTCTTAAATTACTGAAATGTGCTGAGCACTGGGTTCAGAGCTCTATGTGCATTATCTGATTCATTCCCATGAACAAGTCTGTGATCAAAACCAGATTGCCCGCTTTCTATAAACATGGAGAAGAGAGAAGCTAAGAAAGAAAACTCGTCCAAGGTCACAGAAAGGAATACTACAGGATTTCTTTATCTCGTAGAAAGAGTAATTGATTCTATTTTTTAATTATACAAATAATACATGAATACAAGGCTCAAAACAAGACATTCTCTTACAGCCACATGCTTCCTCTCCTCTAATTCACTGAGAACACTCTCCTTGAGGCCTTCACTGCCAAAAGTAGAGTGAGAATCCTTCTTCTGCATTCATTTACATTTTTAAAGACTAAATAGTGTCATGTCCTCTTCCTCATCTCAACCCTGTAATCACCTCCCATCGTACTTTAATAAAATTCAAAGTCACAACCATGACCTCTAATCCTTGCTTCCTTGGCCCCTCCTTTCCACTCTTCCCCTGCTCTTGAGTTCCAGCCACATTGGTCTCCTTTTGTTCTTCAAATGCACAAAGCACGATTCTGCTCTGGGGCCGCTGGCCTTGCTGTCACCTCTGTCTTGCACACTCCATTTCCCAAATACTCCCTGGTTTTCTCCCTTGTTCCTTTTAGATCTTTGATCAAATGTCACCTCCTCAAAGAGGTCTTCCTAGCCTCCAGCTAAATTACTCTATTGCTTAGCCTGCTTTGTATTTCTTTACAACTGCCATCACCACCTGACACACAGTTGTTTGCTTGTTCACTGTCCCCCCAACTTCAATTCCTTCCTTCCTGAGATGCAAACTCCCAGGAAGACCTTTGCTTTGTTTGTTGCTGTATCACCAGCACCTACAATGGTGTCTGGAACTCAATAAATATCTGTTGAGTGGATAAATGAGTAAATGATTAAGCTATAAGATCTATACAAGCATAGCCATATTTTTCTTCTACACAAATTGGAGCTTACATTGGTTTTTATGTTCTGGAACTCACCTTTTTTCATGTAGTAGGTTTTAGGAGATCATTCAATGTCAGTGTATATCGATCTATCTCATATGTTTCTAATAGCACATTCTAGTCTATGGCATGATTATACTATGTTTATTTAACTCCTGCCACATTGATGAATATGTAGGCTGTGTGTAAATTTTGCTGTAACATGCAACCTGGCAACCCACATTCTTTTTGTTTTGTTTTGGTTTTGAGACAGGGTCTCACTCTGTCACCCACGTTGGAGTGCAGTGGCAGGATTATGGCTCACTCCTGCCTCAGTCTCCCTGGGCTCAGGTGATCCTCTCACCTCAGTCTCTGGAATAGCTGGGACTACAGGTGCATGCCAACACACCTGGTTAATTTGTGTATGTTTTGTAGAAACAGGGTCTCACTACGCTGGCCAGGCTGTTCTCTAACTTCTGGGTTAAAGCAATCCACCTGCCTCAGCCTCCCAAAGTGCTGGGATTACAGGCATGAGCCACCGCACCCTTCTGTTTTTTAAGAGATGGGATGGCACTCTATTGCCCAGGCTGAAATGCAGTGGCATTATCACAGCTCATTTCAGCCTCAAACTGAAACTATTAAACTTTTCCCACCTCAGCCTTTCAAGTAGCTGGGACTATAGGGATGCACCACTAAGCCTGGTTAATTTTTTAAAGTTTTTGCAGAGATGAGGGTCTCACTATGCTATCTAGGCTAGCTTCCAACTCCTAGCCTCAAATAATCCTCCTGCCTTGGCCTGCCAAAGTGCTGGGATTCCAGGCATGAACCACCATATCTAGCCTTATAACCAACATTCTAGATGTTTCTACCTAATGTATTCTGGTAGGATACATTCCCAGAAATAAAATTAACCCACTTAACCATTAGGTTAAAGAAAAAGCACATTTAAAATTTTAAAAATACTACCAAATTGCTCCTCTTAAAGTTTTCTTTCAGTATAAAAATTTTTAATAGTGGAGAATAGTCAATAATTCAACGTGGTAAAAGGATGCCATCTCCTTCAAAAACTGCATTCAAAAGTGCAAACACTATTACAGTGCCCGTCTCACCCACAAGGCTAACTGACCCAAAGGCCAAGGTTATTTGTAGGAGACTGTGAATGAGATCACATAGAAACGGCCAGTGAAGTGTTTGGAGTGCAGTGTGTGAGCTCACCGAGGCACTATAATTATAAGTAATAACTTGGTTTCTTTTTGTTTTCTTCATTATACCTTTGAAAGAGCTGTCGTAAAGTCATTTATTGCCAGCTGCTTTCATGTTTACAACCATTCGACTCCATGCAGTATAAAACAAACTATTACATGGCCATGAATAGTAGCAACCCTCTTTCAAACTTTTTATTTTCCGAGAAGACAGCTGGATTAGTTTCACCACGAATTTATTAGGATGCAAAATGTTGGAACTAGCAAATGGAAGAACTTGATTTTTGCCTGGGCTTGCTTGTGTGACTTGTAGGAATGTTTTACTGTAAATTATACATATGTGAAAAGGAGAACAGGTCTCCATAAACCTGCTGAACCCAAGAGAATGTGCATTCTGTTCTAAAATGTTTACATCTATAAACTCCCTTTATATAGAAGCAAAGGGAAGAAACAAAGATTAAAAACAAAACAAAACAAAATCCCTGCTCATATTAACAGCGAATCAGTTGTGCAATATGAAAGCTTCTACCGGAACAAAATGTTCCCCAAATGGTGACCCTTCAATGACCTTAATCACCTCTAATTTTGTAAGTATCCCCTCTCCATCTTCCTTGTAATTAAGGAACACATATCAGGCACATTCTGCATACCTGGCACTAAGAGGCGGGAAGTGCGGGGGATGCCCTTAGGTGACTTTGCTGGTGCAGAGCCCGAGGAAAATTGACATAAGAGGCAATCTTTTCAAATCCCCTGAGAAGTAAATTACCCACTCAAGACTGAAAAGCCCACAGATCATAGTTATTGCCAGGCCTAACTGACCCTGATAGGGGGGCCTCCTGGGCTGAAGAAGGGGTTTAAATGACAAGGAGAAGCCTCTTGCGCACAGGAATTGGGGACAAGAGCACAGGGCTGATTGCAGGAGCTGTGGAGGACAGATGCACCTGGGAGCATTCCTCAGCATAGCTCTAAGGGACACAGTTGGTGCCTCATCCTTCTCCAAGCCCATGCACCCTGTCCATGATCTGGCCCCCTCACAGTGACTGCCAGAGGACTGCCCCCTGGAAACTGGAGCTAACTTTTCTAGTGCACACAGAGCTTGGGAATCAGATGCTCCCCAGGGGCAGCCCTTGACCAATGACTGATGGCTGAGGAATGGGAGGGTGCAAATTCCTTGCCCCTGCCCTGGTGGGGACAATGTTGAAGGGTGACCTTCACCGTCTGGAGAGCAACCCCATGGCCTTGGGCAATCACCTGGGATTTGCCCCAATACTCACTCTTCCTTTCACTCTTGCTTCTTCACATCTCACCTGTTGTGTTTCCTGGGACCACTTCATCACAAATCTCTTTCCCCCAAATCCTTATCTCAGAGTCTGCTTCTGAGGAAACCAAGCGAAGGCATTTGATATTATTTCCCTCGGTGTGGCTGGCAGTAGAGCTTTTAAAGTGAAATAAACCTACAGGGTTATTTTGGCAGAACCTCAGAGGAAACAGAGCACTTGGTCGTAACCAGATAGTTTTGGTAAGAAGGAGAAGGAAAAGCAGGTAAATCTTCATAAAGCCACAAGCAGGAAGAAAGGCTCCCCTGACACCTGGCTTAAAACCCAGGAGGGGCTGCCAAGGACAAACACCTGGGAAAAGATTCAGCGAGCGGCCCCTTAAGAAGGCAGCGTTCCTTGGGACTCTGTCTCTCGTGTGTCCAGTCCTCTCTGAAGGGTTTTTAAACAAATCCAAGTGGAGGTTATTATGGATTCTTGGTTTTGAGTCAATCCCTGGTTTTCTTAGTAAGTTGTACCTTCCAATATCTCTTAATTAGAAAGTTGAAGGTCTGACTTCCAGGAGAAGCATTTAAGAAAATGCATTCACAACAACCAACCAATCACAAAGCAACAAACATAGATGGTCTCAGAGACAACCTCCCAGTTGATATTGCTGTTGCTAGTTCCCAACCCTTAACAGGCTCGGGTGGTGAGGGGGCCAAAGAACCTAGGGGCCAGGTGCTATGGATAGAGCAATCAGCCATTTCTCACCTAACTTGGCCTCAAATCTTCCTCCAGGACTCACTGACAGGCTGCTAATAAACTGAACAGTTGTTAGAGGGGAGAGAGAACACACATTCAACAATATTTACTGGAAGATCATAGAAATCATAGAAGATCATAGAAATGGACAGAATACTCAGGAGCTCCAGCAATCAGGCTCTTCCCCTCTTAAAGCTTAACAAGTAGGAAGAAAGATACCATCTTGTAAATTCTACAGCTTCCAGGATGATTTCACACGGGCTTCACTGTCTCTCATAATAACCAAGTAAGACTGACGGAAGGCATTATTATTATTCTTATCCCCAGACTGGGTGAGTAACCTCCCCAGAGTCATACAGTGGTTAAGGAGAAAAGCTCAGACAGAAGCCCCGATCCTGTGACTCAGAATTCTAAGCACTTTCTACTGCAGAACAGAGTGAGGTCAAGGGAAGAAGGGAAAGATAATCCATCTTGAGCATCCTCGGTCCTTGAGAAAGAACTGGTTAAAGATGAGAATTCTTTTTCAGCATCCACACTGTGAAAACCCTTCCACGAGCCACCTACCAGATCTTAACGGCCTTAACTGAAGATCTTAACATGTCCTTGAACTGAAGGTTTAGTGTGACTGTCTCCCAAAAAAGAGAAGAAAACTATCCTCCGTTATAGTGTTTCTCAAACTTTAGCTGCATCAGAATCACCTGGAGGGCCCAGCGACCAGTCTCCCATCTGGTAGGTCTGCGGTGGAGCCCAAGAATTTGCATTTTAACAGCCTCCCAGTTGATATTGCTGGTGCTGGCTCCCAGGACCACACTTATGTTTTCTTTTTTTCTTTTTCTTTTTTTTCAGACAGGGTTTCACTCTGTCACCCGGGCTGGAGGACAAGGGTGCAATCATGCACCACTGCAACTTTCACTGCTGGGGCTCAGGTGATTCTCCCATCTCAGCCTCTCCAGTAGTTGGGAATTACAGGCACAAGCCAGCTCACCCATCCAATATTTATTATTATTATTCATAGGGATGAGGTCTTGCTGTGTCGTCCAGGTTGGTCTCAAATTCCTGAGCTCAAGTAATCCTACTGCCTCGGCCTTCCAAAGTGCTGGGATTACAGGCGTGAGCTCCCCATATCTGGCCCAGGACCATGCTTTGTGAACCATTACTCTATCAATTTCTAATCAAAGCTTTTTTCCCTTTTTTTTTGTCCAGCTGCACCAGATAATTGTAGCCCAGACTGCATCCCTCTCATATCCAGCACAGTCTCTCTTCCCTGGGATGAGCTAAGGTTCTTTTCTGTGTTTACTAATCTGTCACAGAACCACATAATTGGAGAAGGAGCAGATTGCTAGTTTACCAACACATATGCAGATTTTATGCCTGCAGATTTTTGACACCTCCGTTTTATACCTTAAAATGTCAGCATGTTCTCTCTAAAAATTGGGCAATTCCATTTCATCCCCTCCATGATTTCATGGTGTGAACTTGAAAACATTACATAACTGAAGAGATGGGTTCCCACATGAATATGGCCACTTTTGTTTTTTTTTTTTTTTTTTGAGACAGAGTCTCGCTCTGTTGCCCAGGCTGGAGTGCAGTGGCCGGATCTCAGCTCACTGCAACCTCCGCCTCCTGGGTTGCACACCATTCTCCTGCCTCAATCTCACGAGTAGCTGGGACTACAGGTGCCCGTCACCATGTCTGGCTAATTTTTTTTGTATTTTTAGTAGAGATGAGGGTTTCACCGTGTTAGCCAGGATGAGTCTTGACCTCCTGACCTCGTGATCTGTCCGCCTCGGCCTCCCAAAGTGCTGGGATTACAGGCGTGAGACACCTGGCCCAGCCAATACAGCCCCTTTTTAAACTAATTACATGTGCAAACACCTGACTCCATATCGTATTTATGAAAGTCAGGTGAGACCCTCTTGGCAGCTGCTGGGGGCCTAAACTCTAGAATGGTTTATGAAGAATGAGGGCTTTAAACAAATGAACTGTGATTATGCAGCTTGATTCAATATGTAAAGGTAATAAATTCTTCTTTCCTTAGTCACAAAGGAAGACATTAGTCAAGGCTAATGCACACTTTATATTTAACAAGGGAATTAATTAGGGGATAATGACCAAGAAAGGGGTGTCTAAAGGACACACCCTGTAGAAATGACTAAAATAAAAGAATGCAAGAAAGAGAAAGAGAAAGAAATTGCTTGTAGTCATATTTCCCAAGTTAAAAATTGCTACTCGTGGCCTGAAAATGGCTGTGCTTTGTGGGCCATCAATCACTGTGAAGAGTTTTATCAACTGGAGTCTATTATGGAAATGAACAAAAAGAAGGAGATGGGGAGCAGCCAGTCTACAAGGAGATATGACAGCTCAGGCCCCAGGAGGTAAGTTATTTCCCCACATTTCTCAGTGTTCACTGCATTAATCCAACCAGCAACCACAAGGAGGGGAGCAAGCAGCTGGCCATTCACTAAATGCTCTGCGGGCCAGTGTTGGCTCCCACACTGGGAGATGAGCAAACCATAAAGATGAACAGATTCGGTTTTGCGAAATGTGACAAACCTAAAATTCACTACGGCAAAGTAGAGAGTGAATTTCTTTCTACTCCTAGGGAGTTAACTCAGTCCACACACTAGATAGTTATTCTTATTAGAAAGGTAATAAGGTCACTTATTGCATGAATAAATTGATGATGGAT
>NW_022144005.1:0-2642 GCF_007565055.1 Rhinopithecus roxellana
GCATTCACACATGGCAATGCAGTTTCTCAGAAAGCTTCTCTTTAGTTATTATGTGAGGATATTTCCTTTATCACCATGGGCCCCAATAGGCTCCCAATATCACTTTGCAGATTCCACGAAAAGAGTGTTAGCAAACTGCTTCTTGAGGCAGAGGTTGTAACTCTGTGAGATGAACTCACAGATCAGAAAGAAGTTTCTCAGAAAGCTTCTTTCACGGTTTGAACGGATGAAATTTCCTTTATCAGCGTAGGCCTCAATATGATCCAAAGAAGCCCTTCTCAGATTCCTCAAAGACAGTGTTAATGCGACTGCTCCACGAAACATAAGTGTAACTCTGTGAGATGAATTCACACATCACCAAGAAGTTTCTAAGAAAGCTTCTTTCTAGTTTTCATCTCTGTGGATATTTCCTTTGTCACTGTTGTTCATTGCGCTATGAAGTATCTAATTGCAGATTTCCAGAAAACTGTGCTAACAAACTGATCACTGAAGAGAAACGTGTAACTCTGTGAGTTGCATTCACACATGGCAATGCAGTTTCTCAGAAAGCTTCTCTTTAGTTATTATGTGAGGATATTTCCTTTATCACCATGGGCCCCAATAGGCTCCCAAATATCACTTTGCAGATTCCACGAAAGAGTGTTAGCAAACTGCTTCTTGAGGCAGAGGTTGTAACTCTGTGAGATGAACTCACAGATCAGAAAGAAGTTTCTCAGAAAGCTTCTTTCACGGTTTGAACGGATGAAATTTCCTTTATCAGCGTAGGCCTCAAAGTGATCCAAAGAAGCCCTTCTCAGATTCCTCAAAGACAGTGTTAACGGACTGCTCCACGAAACATAAGTGTAACTCTGTGAGATGAATTCACACATCACCAAGAAGTTTCTAAGAAAGCTTCTTTCTAGTTTTCATCTCTGGATATTTCCTTTGTCACTGTATGTTCATTGCGCTATGAAGTATCTAATTGCAGATTTCCAGAAAACTGTGCTAACAAACTGATCACTGAAGAGAAACGTGTAACTCTGTGGTTGCATTCACACTGGCAATGCAGTTTCTCAGAAAGCTTCTTTTAGTTATTATGTGAGGATATTTCCTTTATCACCATGGGCCCCAATAGGCTCCCAAATATCACTTTGCAGATTCCACGAAAAGAGTGTTAGCAAACTGCTTCTTGAGGCAGAGGTTGTAACTCTGTGAGATGAACTCACAGATCAGAAAGAAGTTTCTCAGAAAGCTTCTTCACGTTTTGAACGGATGAAATTTCCTTTATCAGCGTAGGCCTCAATGTGATCCAAAGAAGCCCTTCTCAGATTCCTCAAAGACAGTGTTAATGGACTGCTCCACGAAACATAAGTGTAACTCTGTGAGATGAATTCACACATCACCAAGAGTTTCTAAGAAAGCTTCTTTCTAGTTTTCATCTGTGGATATTTCCTTTGTCACTGTAATGTTCATTGCGCTATGAAGTATCTAATTGCAGATTTCCAGAAAACTGTGCTAACAAACTGATCACTGAAGAGAAACGTGTAACTCTGTGAGTTGCATTCACACATGGCAATGCAGTTTCTCAGAAAGCTTCTCTTTAGTTATTATGTGAGGATATTTCCTATATCACCATGGGCCCCAATAGGCTCCCAAATATCACTTTGCAGATTCCACGAAAAGAGTGTTAGCAAACTGCTTCTTGAGGCAGAGGTTGTAACTCTGTGAGATGAACTCACAGATCAGAAAGAAGTTCTCAGAAAGCTTCTTTCTCATTTTTATTGGAAGATGTTTCCATTGGCCCCATTGTTTTCAAAGGGATCGGGAATATCTGTTCTCAGATTCCACACAAATAGGCCTAGGCCACGGCCCCACGAAAACCGCTGCAACTTAGTGAGTTGAATTCACACATCACATAGCGTTTCTCAGAAAGCTTCTTTCTTAGTAAGACGAGGTATTTGTGGTCTTGGAGCGCCACCGTGTGTCCTATTGCAGATTCTGCGAAAATTCTGCTAGCGAGTTTCTCAGTGGAAACAATGATGGACATCTGTGGGCTGAATTCACCCACAACAAGAAGTTTTGAGAGCCTCTCTGCAGGTTTTCTCTGAGGATAGTTCCTTATTCAGCATGCGATTCAACGATATCCAAGACATCACATCTGAGATTCCTCAAAATGAGTGGAAACTCCCCCGAGCGGGTGATAGAACACTGTGAAATGAATTCACATATCACAAAGCAGTTTCTCACAAAGCTTGGTTCCGCTTTCTCTTGAAGGATATTTCCTTTCTCCTTCGATTTCAAAGCTATCTGAAATATCACTTCTCAGAATCCACGGAAACAGTCCAAAGAAACGGCCAAAGAACACTGGCGTAGTCGTGAGTTGCATTCACACTGGCAATGCAGTTTCTCAGAAAGCTTCTCTTGAGTTATTATGTGAGGATATTTCCTTTATTACCAGGGCCCCAATAGGCTCCCAAATATCACTTTGCAGATTCCATGAAAAGAGTGTTAGCAAACTGCTTCTTGAGGCAGAGGTTGTAACTCTGTGAGATGAACTCACAGATCAGAAAGAAGTTTCTCAGAAAGCTTCTTTCACGGTTTGAACGGATGAAATTTCCTTTATCAGCGTAGGCCTCAATGTGATCCAAAGAAGCCCTTCTCAG
>NW_022144006.1:0-2521 GCF_007565055.1 Rhinopithecus roxellana
ATAGTGACAAAATAGATATAGGTACACAATATAGACATAATAGATATAATAGGTATAAAATATACACATAATAGATATAATTGATATACGTATAAAATATAGACATAATAGACATAATAGTTATAGGTATAAAATATAGACAGATATAATACATATAGGTATAAAATATAGACATAAGAGATAAAATAGATATAGACATAAAACATAGACATTATAGATATAATATATATGGGTATAAAATATAGACATATTACATATGATAAATATAGGTATAAAATATAGACATAGATATAGGTATAAAATATAACATTGGCCGGGCACGGTGGCTCAAGCCTGTAATCCCAGCACTTTGAGAGGCCGAGACGGGCGGATCACGAGGTCAGGAGATCGAGACCATCCTGGCTAACACGGTGAAAACCCGTCTCTACTAAAAAATACAAAAAACTAGCCCGGGCGAGGTGGCGGGCGCCTGTAGTCCCAGCTACTCGGCTGAGGCAGGAGAATGGCGTAAACCCGGGAGGCGGAGCTTGCAGTGAGCTGAGATCCGGCCACTGCACTCCAGCCCGGGCGACAGAGCAAGACTCCGTCTAAAAAAAAAAAAAAAAAATATATATATATATATACATAATAGATATAAGTATAAAATATAGACATAATAGATATAATCGATACAGGTATAAAATATAGACATAATAGATATAGGTATAAAATATAGACAGAATAGATACAACAGATATAGTTATACAATATAGAGATAATAGTTATAATAGATACAGTTATAAAATATAGACATAATAGGTATAGGTATAAAATACAGACAGAAAAGATATAATAGATATAGGTATAAAATATAGACATCATAGAGATAGGTAAAATATAGATATAATAGATACAGGTATAAAATATAGACATACATATGATACATATAGGTATAAATATAGACAGATATAATAGATAGGTAAAAAATATAGACAGAATAGATATAATAGACATAGGTATAAAATATAGACAAAATAGATATAATAGTACAGGTGTAAAATTACATATAATAGATATAGGTATAAAATATAGACATAGTAGAAATGCGTATAAAATATAGATATAATAGATATAAATATAAAATATAGATATAATAGATACAGGTATAAAAACATAGATATAATAGATATAATTATAAAATATAAATATAATAGATATATAACATAGGTATATAATATAGCCATAATGGATATAATAGATATAGGTATAAAATATAGACATAATAGATATAATAGATATACGTATGAAATATATACATAATAGTTATAGCTATAAAATATAGTCACAATAGATATAATAGATATAGTTATAAAATATAGACATAATGGTATAATTGATATAGGTATAAAATATAGACATAAGAGATATAGGTAGAAAATATACACATAATAGATATAATAGATATAGGCATAAAATATAGACATAATAGATATAATATATACAGGTATAAAATATAGATATAATAGTTATAGGTATAAATATAGATAGATATAATATATATACGTATAAAAAATAGATATAATAGATTCAGGTATAAAATATAGACAGTAGATAGATATAGGTATAAAATATAGTTATAATAGATATAGGTATAAATTATAGATATAATAGATATAATAGATATAGGTATAAAATATAGACATAATTGATATAATAGATATAGGTATGAACTATAGATATAAAGATATGAGGATATAGGTATCAAATATAGATATAATAGATATAGGTATAAAAATATAGATATAGTGGATATAATAAATATACGTATGAAATATAGACATAAAAGATAAATTGATATAGGTATAAAATATAGACATAATAGATATAATAGATAACGATGTAATGTAAAATATAGACATAATAGAAACAATGGATATTGGTATAAAATATAGAAATTATAGATATAGGAATAAATATAGACATAGATATAATAGATATAGGTATAAAATATAGACATAATAGATAAATATAGGTATAAAATATAGACATAATAGATACAATAGATATAGGTATAAGATATAGACATAATAGATAGATATAGGTATAAAATATAGACGTAATAGATATAATATATATAGGAATAAAATAGAGACATAAGTTATAAATTTATAGGTGTGTAAAATATAGACAGAATAGATAAAAAGATATAGGTATAAAATATAGACATAATTGATATAATAGATATAGATATAAAATATAGACATAATAGATATAATTAGGTATAAATATAGACAGAATAGATAGATATTAGATATAGGTATACATATAGACAAATAGATATATAGATATAGTATATAGGTATAAAATACATTCGATAATAATAGATATAGGTATAAAATATAGACATAATAGAGATAACAGATATCGGTGTAATTAGTAAAATAATACGATATTATAGATATAATAGACGATAGATATAAAATATAGACATAATAGATATAATAGATTAGGTACGAAAATATAGACATAATAGATATAGGTA
>NW_022144007.1:0-10084 GCF_007565055.1 Rhinopithecus roxellana
GACGCGGAGGTGGGCGGGGCCTAACGTTGACCAGGGCGCCGGGCGCGGGCGCTCACTTGCACCGGGGCGCCCACGTCCTCGCAGGTGAACCGCTTGTGGCAGAGCCGCACGTAGTAGTCGGGGCTCCCAGAGGCCCTGGGCACCTGCACCAGAATCGCCTTGCGCCTCCGGTCCACCCAGTAGCTGAGCTTCCCGGCTGCAGGAGGCCGCAAGTGGGGGCCGCGCTGGGACCAGGGGTCACCGACACGGGGCTCTGTCCCGAGAGCCCCGACGTGGCGGCTCCTGTTTGGTTCAGGCGTTTGGCAGCCGCCCACCCGAGGGCCCCTCAGGATTCCCCAAATGGGGCAGAAGACCCCGGGGAGAGGAAGCCTGTCGCGGCGTCCAGGGGTCTTCGCCAGGGCGTCGAGGGAGGGAACTCACCGAGGCAGTCGTGCACGCTCCTCCCCACATCCTCCTCTCCGCAGTCTGCAAACCGCAGGCAATGGCAAGGTGGCTGCTTGCCCTCGGGGCAATCCTCCTCCACCCGCCCCCTCCGCCACCCTACCCCACCCCGCGCTGTGCCTCCGCCATGCGACCTCGATTTAAGCCAAAGGCCTTGCGGGGATCTGTCCAGTGTGAGGGCCAGACCCTGCCCTGGGAAGTCCCACCCCAAGCCAGGCCCTGGAGGCTGAATGGCAGCTGTGCCCAGGGGGGCCCTGGGGACCCTACCTTCCACGAGGTGCTTCTGGTCCAGCTGGACCCCACAGAAATGAGGGATGGTCCTTAGGGTGACATAGAGGTGCTGGGCCACGCTCACCGCAAAGCAGCCAAAGTACACCTGGAGCTGAGCAGGTGCAGGTGTGAGCTGGGTGGACTCAGAGGCACTGCCCACCACAGCCGGCCAGCTCCATTTGCATGGCTGGAGCTCAGAGCGAGGGATGGCGCCCAGGAGGAGCGGTGCCCAGTCTTACGGGGTGGCAGAGCCCTGCCCTGGCCTCACCTGCTGCCCCACCTGCTGCCGGTGGGAGGCCCTGGCCACCCACACGCTCTGACACTGCATCTCCTGGGTGTCCAGGCTCATGGTGCAGGCCTCCAGCCCCGCAGGCGCTCTGGGGAGGAGGGCCCAGCAGGGCATGTCAGATAGGGCTGCCCCTGGCCGACGGGCCGTGGGACCCTGTTCCTCTGCCTTCTCTCTATGAAGTGTGGTTAGCAGGCCCCGCTCCCTCCCCAGGCTGCCCAGGGTTTGATGGTAGTAAAAGGCACCTGGGCCAACTGCTGGACCTGTGGGTGTTACTCCCACCCTCGAGGCCTCCTCTCACCATGCAGGGTGATGGAGGCACGTACACACAGGAACATCGAGCAGCCATCAGAGGGGACACACTGCATGGCAGTGTAGGACATCAGGGCCTCCAGGACTGACCTGGACATGGACACAGGGCATGGCCGGCAGAAGCTGTTAAAAATGTTCCCTGGGAGGGAGAAGGAGTGTGAGGCCTCGAGTTCCCTGGTGCTTGGAAAGGCTTTGTGGTTGGTTCTGTGAAGGGAAGAGAGCCCTGGGGCTGCACAGTCTTTGCTGGGGGTGTCTTTACTATCTTGCCCCAGCCAAGTGGGGAGCAAGCCCTCTGGCATGTAGTCAGCCCACCCCGAGACACACTGAAATGTCTGTGGGACCCCAGCTTGGGCCCGGGGTCAGTGGGGCAGGCTGCACACCAGTCTGCATCAGAGCAGCAGAAGCTGCTGCCCCACCTGGCCAGCAAGGGGGCAGGGAGCCCACCTTGACTTGCTGGCAAGCTCTGTCACCTCTGCTTAAAGACGAACAGCAGAAAAGGCCAACACAGGCTTGCTGGGACACCTGGGAGGCGACCGCAAGGTTGCTGCAGCCCAGACCTCTGTCCACAGGGAAGTGGTCACATCCTTGCAGGGAAGGTTTGCCCCCCAGGGCCTTTTGCTCTAAGACCAAACACCATTCCAGGTAGCCGCACCAGACCTGGGCAACGGGGAGCTGGGGGGTATCATTTTGGGCACCAGGGGCTCAGCAATTTTGCTGCCTTTGCTCAGCCACCCTAGGTTTTCAGGTGGGACTCAGAGCAGAACTTCACGTGAGCCACAGAGCCTGGCAACCCGGCATTCCACAGGAGGACTGCCACCCTCTTGATAGAAGGCCTGGCCACCGAGGCATGGGACCTCATGCTGTTGGTGAGACAGTGCAGCTGCTGCTCAGCGGAGCCCACACTGAACACAGCACCCTGCTGAGGCAGGAGAGGAAGGAATGAGAGTAACCAGGAACGAAGGGAGAAGCAAAAGAACAGCAGGTGCAGCCAGTTCCAGGCAAGATTAGGCAGCACACAGGCCGCAGCCTCCCTCCTGTGATAATGAGACTCCACTTCAGCCTCTGATTGTTGCCACTTCAGCCTCTGATTGTTGCAGACCCATTCTCCACAGGGTGTAACCCACTGGAAACCTCCAAAGGGCAGCTAGGGGTGTTACCAAATTCTTTTAGCTTTATGAAAACCCTGGGGTGCATTGCAATCGGGGTCCTTGGCTGCTTGCTTGAGCCTGCTCCCACTCTATGGAGTGCTCTTTCTCTTCAGTAAATCTGTGCCCTCCTTACTCCATTCTTTTTGTTGCTTTACTTGTGTGTTTTGTTCAGTTCTTTGTTCAACACGGCAAGAACCTAGACAACTGACAGTTGAGACCTTCCACCTAGTAACCCTGTGCCTCAAAGGAGCAATGGGAATTAAGAGGTCCGAACATACTATGGGTAAGAAATCCAACTCTTTCTCTTTTTTTTTTTTTTTTTTTCGAGACGGAGCTCCACTCTGACGCCCAGGCTGGAGCTCAGTGGCGTGATCTCGGCTCACTGCAACCTCTGCCTCCTGGGTTCAAGCAATTCTCCTGCCTCAGCCTACTGAGTAGCTGGGATTACAGGCATGCACCACCACGCCCGGCTAATTTTTGTATTTTTGGTAGAGGCAGGGTTTCACCATGCTGGCCAGGCTGGTCTCAAACTCCTGACTCAGGTGATCCGCCCGCCTCGGCCTCCCAAGTGCTGGGATTACAGGTGTGAGCCACCGTGCCCAGCCAGAAATCCAACTCTTACAAATTCCCACTGCAGTCCAGAGGGACTCACAGGGATCCGATTTACCCTCCTGCCTGAGAGAGCGGGAAACCAAGGCAAAACCCATGAGCAATGGTTTCAAGACAGTGGGTGTGAGGAAGTCAGGGCCAGTGAGTCCTGGGAGACAGGAAACAGTCACAGTGAGCTCTGGAATGTGCCACTGTCTGCGGAGTGTTTCCAGGCAGTGGTGGGGGTGAAGTCCCAAGTGGAGCTTGGCACACTCCCTGAGACGAGGAACTGGGATGGAGGGTCTGGGCAGCCAGGGCCTTCAGGACCGAGTATGAGAGGGGAGGGGATAATGCAGAGAGAGAACTCTGGGGAGCATCCACTTTGCTAATACTCAGTGGAGTGTTCATGAACACACGCATGTGAGGGAACAACCAGAGGTGGAGAAAGAACCACCCCAGGGAATTTGAGGGGGTGGCCGGGCGGGGCTCACACCTGCAATCCCAGCACTGTGGGAGGCCGAGGCGGGTGGGATCACCTGAAGTCAGGAGTTCGACACCAGCCTGGCCAACATGGTGAAACCCTGTCTCTACTAAAAATACAAAAATTAGCCTGGTGTGGTGGCGAGCGCCTGTAATCCCAGCTACTCAGTAGGCTGAGGCTGAAGAATCACTTGAACCAGAGGTGGAGGTTGCAGTGAGCCGAGATCACGTCACTGCACTCCAGCCTGGTGACAGAGCGAGACTCCATTTCAAAAAAAAAAAAAAAAAAAAAAAAAAAAGGCCGGGCACGGTGGCTCACGCCTGTAATCCAGCACTTTGAGAGGCCACCACACACAATCAACAAAATTTTAACAAACCACTTATGATTATCTCAATAGTCACAGAAAAATTTTTTGACGAAGTTCACCATCCATTCCTGATTTTAAAAAAAAATCTCAGCAAACAGGGAATGAAATTTCCTCAACTGATAAAGACCATCTGTGAAAAACCTATATCTAACATCACATTTCATAGGGAAAGAATAGATTATTTCCCTGCCCCCCAGATCGAAAATAAAAACAAGGATCCCTGCTCTTCTCACTTCGACTCAATACTGTACGGGGGACCCTACTCCATGCAAATGGGGCGGGAAAAGAAATAGGCTTCTTGCGTGGAAATAAAGAAGTAAAGTTGTGTTCCTTTGTAGATGACATGATTGTCTCTGTAGACAACGCTAGTATCTACAAAAAGGCACTGAACTAATAAATAAGTTTAGCAAAGTTGCAGGATACAGGATCAGTATACAAAAATCCACTATTTCTTTTTTGTTTGTTTTTCTGTTGTGTGTGTGTGTGTGTGTGTGTGTGTGTGTTTGAGATGGAGTCTCACTCTGTGGCCCAGGCTGGAGTGCAGTGGCGTGATCTCCACTCACTGCAAGCTCCGCCTCCCGGGTTTACGCCATTCTCCTGCCTCAGCCTCCTGAGTAGCTGGGACTACAGGCACCCGCCACCACGCCTGGCTAATTTTTGTATTTTTAGTAGAGACGGGGTTTCACCGTGTTAGCCAGGATGGTCTCGATCTCCTGACCTCGTGATCTACCCCGTCTCGTCCTCCCAAAGTGTTGGGATTACAGGCGTGAGCCACCATGCCCGGCCATGTTTTGTGTTTTTTGAGACGAGGGCCTCACTCTGTCCCCCAGGCTGGAATGCAGTGGTGAGATCTCGGCTCACTGCAACCTCTGCTTCCCAGGTTCAAGTGATTCTCGTGTCTCAGCCTCCCGAGTAGCTAGGACTACAGATGCATACCACCACACCCAACTAATTTTTTAATTTGTAGTGGAGACGGGATTTCACCGTGTTGGCCAGACTGGTCTTGAACTCCTGACCTCAAGTGATCCACCTGCCTCAGCCTCCCAAACACTGTATTTCTATATACTAGCAAAGAATAACTATAAATTGAAAATTTAGAAATGAAATAAAGCCAGATGGTTTCGGGATAAAAAGCCAGGCTGTGCTAGGGAGCGGGGCGGAGAGTGAGGGGAGTGAGGAGAACTTCGTCCCCAAGGCTGGTGTTTCCTTCCCTTGGAGGATCTTCCCTGGGGCTTGGTATGCAGCAATCTTCAGAGAAATGACTGTGCCTTAGAACTCAGTGTCTATGTTGTCATCCATGTGTGTTTGGCCAACAACTCCCCTTTAATGCCAGCACTTTGGGAGGCCGAGGCAGGCAGATCACACAGAGGTCAGGGGTTCAAGACCAGCCTGGCCAACATGGCGAAACCCTGTCTCTACTAAAAATACAAAAATTTGCTGGGGGGTGGTGGTACACACCTGTAGTCCTAGCTACTTGGGAGGCTGAGGTAGGAGAGGGAAGGGAGGCAGAGGTTGCAGTGAGCAGAGGAGCAACAACCAGCACTCCAGCCTGGGTGACAGAGTGAGACCTCATCTCAAAAAAAAAAGACAACCTCCTTATGCAAGAAATGAGAAATCTGCATCTTTTGACCCTTTCCAGAAAAAAGACAAAAGACTTTACTCCAGACAACCAAGAAAGGAATCAAAACCAGAAAGTTTAAAAAAAAAAATGGTAGAGCCATGGAAGAGAAGGACTCACAGTGAGCACGGGAAAATGAGGACATGTACAGAGTTAGTGAAATGGGTGCAGAGGAGAAGCTGCTCATTGTGACATAAAAGTACAAAAATAAGAACATGCTTTTGTTCCCCAACTAAGCTGACAAAATGAAGAGGAGGCTGTGTGGAAGGAAGGGTGAGTAAGCAGAAAACACACAAGATTAGTGTGGTACAAAACAAGAATTCATTGTTACTTGTGTGGAAAAAGCTGTGAAACTACAGTTCATCACAAACCCTTAGAAATAAATATGTTTTGCCTCATCCAAATAAAGCACATAAATAACACCCAGAGACTTACCAAAGAGCGCCTGACAGATGTGCTTCCTCCAGGAAGGAGAAGAGAGCTCAACAGGAACAATGGGTTACAGAAAGGACCGCGAGCGGGGGGAATGGGAACACAGTGGGGAAACTGGAATTCAAACTGTGTTGACAGTCGGAGTGAGGCTGAGCACAACTCTGTGTGTTTAAAAACACCTGGGGCCGGGCATGGTTGGCTCACATCTGTAATCTAAGCACTTCGGGAGGTCAAGGCAGGCAGATCACTTCAGGTCAGGAGTTTGAGATCAGCCTGGTCAACATGGTGAAACCCCATCTCTATTAAAAATACAATGATTAGCTGGGCACGGTGGTGCTGGGAGCCTGTAATTCCAGCTACTGGAGAGGCTGAGGCAGGAGAATCCCTTGAACCCGGGAGGCGGAGGTTGCAATGAGCCGAGATTGCCACTGCACTCCAGCCCGGGCAACAAAGCAAGACTTTGTTCCCCACCCTCTCCAAAAATAAAAAATAAATACAATATAACAAAAATAAAAATTAAAACACGCTGGGACTACACTTCCCTAATAGGGAGACCAGGCCATTTACACCAGCTCAACTGCTAAAAAGTACTAATTAGGCTGGAGAAAAAAACATACTTTTTTTTTTTTTGAGACGGAGTCTGGCTCTGTAGCCCAGGCTGGAGTGCAGTGGCCGGTTCTCAGCTCACTGCAAGCTCCGCCTCCCGGGTTTACGCCATTCTCCTGCCTCAGCCTCCCGAGTAGCTGGGACTACAGGCGCCCGCCACCTCGCCCGGCTAGTTTTTTTGTATTTTTTTAGTAGAGACGGGGTTTCACCGTGTTAGCCAGGATGGTCTCGATCTCCTGACCTCGTGATCCACCCGTCTCGGCCTCCCAAAGTGCTGGGATTACAGGCTTGAGCCACCGCGCCCGGCCAGTCAATCTCCTTTTAAAAGGGAAACTCCTGCCTGGCCTTCCCCAACCAGGACCATTTGCAGGTGGGTTGACAACCTTTGGGTAAAAAGTGTGGCTTGCTTTTTTATTTTTCCTAGTCAATTCCATCCTCATTCCCTAACTGCTGTTTTAACTGCCCTGAGGTTGGGGTGGAGGGCATGAAAGAAGGGCAGGTATGTTCTCACTTAGATGTTACTATTGTAAGTTGGTCTCACTTCACACTCTTTGAGCCTCCTGGACCACTTCTTTAAGGGTGTTTTTTTTTTTTCTTTTTTTCCAGAGGTGCTTTCATTGGTTCCTTGGTGATTCCCCAGCAAGTGAAGCTTTTCTACATAGCCTTCTGGTTTTTGTTTTGTTTCGTTTTGTTTTTATTTTATTTATTTATTTTTTTTTGAGACAGAGTCTTGCTGTGTCGCCCAGGCTAGAGTGCAGTGGTATGGCCTTGGCTCACTGCAACCTCTACCTTCCCGGGTCAAGTGATTCTCCTGCCTCAGCCTCCCAAGTAGCTGGGATTACAGGCACCCGCCATCAAGCCTGGCTAATTTTTTTTTTTTTTTTTTTTGTATTTTTAGTAGAGCCGGGGTTTCACTATGTTGGCCAGGTTGGTCTCGAACCCCTGGCTTCAGGTGATCTGTCCGCCTTAGCCTCCCAAAGTGCTAGGATTACAGGCATGAGCCACCGCGCCCAGCCTCTGCATAGCTCCCTTGACTTAAGCGATACGTTTCTACTCTGGTTGGTCACTTTGCTCTTTCCACAGCCTCAAGAATCTGGTGGCTCATCTCTAGTCTCTATCTCCTTAGTTCCCATTGCCTCTCTAAAGGGCTCAGTTAGGCAGAATCTAAGAGAATTCCCAAAACATTTCACTCTCTCTTGCACAGTGTACATCTAGAAACATTCTTTACCAGAACAAACTCTGAGTAGCCAGGACATTCATAATTTAGAGACAATGTTTCCTCACTCCCACAATCAGAGAAACCAGTCTGCCACAGGTGTGAGTCATACATGAGTCTTTGTGCCTGGTGGCTCAAGGACACATGTCAAGCTCTCCAAATGGTCCTATAAACGTATCTCTCATCAGACTTGAGGTGAAGGGGGAGGTGCCCCACATTCCCCTCCCATATTTATTTATTTATTTATTTGTTTGTTTGTTTGTTTATTTATTTATTTTTGAGACAGGGTCTCACTCTATCACCCAGGCTGGAGTGCAGTGGCATGATTTCAGCTCACTGCAACCTCCATCTCCTGGGCTCAAGCAATCCTCCCACCTCAGCCTCCCAAGTAGCTGGGACCACAGACTTGCGCCACTATGGCTGGCTAATTTTTTTTTTTTTTTTTTTTTAATTTTTAGTACAGATAGGGTTTCACCATGTTGGCCAGGCTGGTCTTGAACTCCTGAGCTCAATCGATCCATCCTCCCCATCTCCCACAGTGCTGAAATTACAGGCATGAGCCACCATGCCCAGCCGTCCTCCCGTCTTTAATAGTTGGGAATCAGCACAGCTTCACCAAAGAAATTTATTTCACAAAATCCTTTTCCAATCTTCACTCTTTATACTTCTCTGTCTTCCTTAAGGGTAAGGGATTATCTGAATCATGAAATCAGTATATATCTATACATTTTTTTTGGAAATTTCTTATTGGTCTAATGCTGACACTGGAATCTCATATCAATTGTATGTCAGTGCCTAGATCAAAACTTCCAAACCACCTGTCACACTCACATGATCATCATAATGTAGCCTGAATTTTCATTTAACCAGGATTATGACACAATTATATTAACTATAGCAGGAGAAGAGGGTTGGGGGGGGTGTTCAATAGGGGAACAAGCTAAATCTTCATCTCCCATGGAACACTGTCAATTAAAAATTTAAGAAATAACAGGATATTATTTACAAATGTGGAAGCAAGTGCCAGGATAAATTGTTAAAAGAGTTGAAAATCATGGTCTCTTGGGAGTGGGACTGGGGAGCCAGCAGTTTATAACATCAAACAACCATAAATGGTTTATAACAAAAAAACAGTGTTTGACTTCATAAACTAGGCTCACATGTTACTTTAACAAATAATTTAAATTAGCAAAAGGGGGACATTGGGATGTTTTTTTCCAAAACATATAATAAAAGCCAAATAGCATTGGCATAAAATATGTAATAAAATGTATATTTTTTCTAATTAAGGAAAGAGTTTCCTGTGAGCGCAGTTGTAATCTGTATCACAGCAAAATGATACACTGGAATGTCTAACAGGAAGAATGTATAATTATATTACAAAGGAAATGCTTTGGAATCTGTTTTCTGTTCATACACCAAATAAAAATGTCTCTACCTAATGTAAGAAGTTTTAAATGCCCCCATGAGCTGCAGTAAGAGAGGAAATACCACCAAGAAATAGAGGACCAACAGTGCACAGATATGAGCAAGAGGAAGGTCTACACATCAGCCACCCTCCCCCATGTTCCCAGGTACAGCTGATGCCTGGAATTCTTCAGCCTGGTAGAAGATAGAACAATCTTCTACTGGTAGAAGATAACAATTCTACCCAGGTAGAAGATAAAAGGTAGAAATAGAACAATCCACCCTGGCTAATGCAGGGATAAAGTCTCTGCAAAGAATTTAAAGAAAACTGTAATGCATACATTAGCAAAGGCTTAAGAACCCAATGTAAATGGGCCCTGTTATAACAAACTGACATCCTTACTAGACAAGGTCAGTGTGAACCTCACACAGAAAGGGATCAACAGAACCTGGTGGGGAAAGGAATGCAGATCAAACCTAAACCTGGGCTACAGGTTCTTCTCGTTCCAGAAGGCACTGGAAATTTATATGAGAATTGTGTATTTATGTTTAACATAGTTTACAGCAAAGAGTTTTCATGCTCAAGTAGATTTAATCAACATAAATGCTTTTATTGTCCTTATAAAACCCCAAGTTAAGAAACTTCTCTGAGCAATTATCATAGATCTGTGTCTGGATACTTTTTAAGACTCTGTCACCCAGGCTGGAGTGCAGCGGCATGATCTCGGCTCACTGCAGCCTCGACCTCCCAGGCTCAAGTGATCTTCCCACCTCAGCCCCCCGAGTAGCTGGGACCACAGGCATGCGCCATCACACTCAGCTAATTTTTGTATTTTTTGTAAAGATCGGTTTTCGCCATGTTAGCCAGGCTGGTCTCAAACTCCTGGACTCAAGCAATCTACCCACCTTGGC
>NW_022144008.1:0-18692 GCF_007565055.1 Rhinopithecus roxellana
GCCAAATGAATTTGGGAGCCTTAATGTCCCCCCCCCCCAATGGTGAAAAAGGATATATCTTCAGATAATAACTAGAGAGAAGCTTACTGAGAGATTGCTTTCTGATGTGTGACTTCATCAAGCATAGTTTTCCACCCTTCCCTTCTTTGGACCCGTTTGCTAACCCTCTGTTACTGCTTGTGTTTGTCTGCAAAGTGATATGTGGGAGCTTCATGTGGGCTATTGTGAAAAAAGGAAATAACCTAGATCAAAACTGGAAAGCCTTCTAGAAACTCATTTCGATGTGTGAATGCAACTCACAGAGTATACACGTTTGTTCTCAGTTCGTTTTTGCTAACACATATTTTCTGGAAATCTGCAATGGAATCCTGAACGTATTGAAGCTTACTGGTTAACAAAGAAGTATCCTCAAGTATAAAACTATGAACGAAGCTATTGTTAGAAACTTTCTTTGGGATTAGGTTGAATTCATCTCTCCCAGCGTTACAATATTATTTCATGCAGCCCACTATATCAGTGTTTTTGAGAAACCCTGAGGATGACTTCTTTGAATCGGGCATGAGGCCTGCGGTGATAAAGGAATATGTCATGAGTTCAATCGTGAAAGAATCTTTTCTAAAACTTTCTTGTCTGCTCGATCTGAATTCCTCCCCGATGTACTGCTTACTCCAGGAAGCAGTTGCTAACTGCTTTCTGTGAATCGCAAGTGAGTTTGTGGAGCCCATATGTGGCCCATGGAGAAAAAGGATATATCTTCAGATAATAACTGGAGATAACTTACTGAGAATTCTTTCTGAATGTGGACTCATCACACCTGAGGTTCACCCAATTCCCTTCCCTTTTGACACGTTTTGCTAGACGCTGTATCTTGTGTCTGCAAACGTGCTCATTTGTCGGCGCTCATTGTTGGCTAGTGGTGAAAAAGGAAATACTCAGATCAAACGGGAAAGAAGCCTTCTGAGAACTGCATTTCGATGTGTGAATGCAACTCACAGATTACACGTTTGTCTTCATGTTTCAGTTTGCTAACACGTTTTCTGAACGCATGGGATACTTCTGACGTATGAGTACGTTGACAAGTGAAGTATCCTCATATAAAATCTAGAATAGAAAGCTTGTTAGAACTTTCTTGGTGAGGTGTAATGCATCTCTCAGAGTTTACACTTATGTTTCTGCAGCAGTCCCTATCGTGTATTTTTAGAACCTGAGGTAGGACTTCTTTGAATCGCTTGAGGCTGCGGTGATAAAGGAATATCATAGTTCAATCTGGTGAAAGAAGCTTTTTCTGAGAAACTTCTTTCGTGCTCTCTGAATTCCTCTCCCGAGTTACTGCTTAGTTCTCAGTGAAGCAGTTGCTAACACGCTTTCGTTGGAATCTGCAAATGAGATTTGGGAGCCCATAGGGCCCATGGTGAAAAAGTATATCTCAATAATAACTAGAGAGAAGCTTTTATAAACATAGTTTTTTTTTTTTTTTACGAGATTGTTTTCTGATGTGTGACTTCATCACACCAGATTCCACCTTCCTCGTTGGAAGATTTGCTAACTCTGTTTAACTGTGTTCGCAAAGTGATTATTTGGGAGCTCATTGTGGGCTACGGTTGAAAAAGGAATAACCTCGATCAAACTGGAAAGAAGCCTTTGAGAAACTGCATTCGATGTGTTCATGCAACTCACGTTACACTTTGTCTTCAAGTGTTTCAGTTTGCTAACACCAGTTTTTCTCTGAAATCTGCAATTGGGATACCACTCTGAACGTAATAAAGCGTCGGTGACAAAGGAAGTATCCTCAGATGAACTAAAAGAAGTTTGTTAGAAACGTCTTGTGATGTGTGAATTCATACTCTCAGAGTTCCCTTATGTTTCCATGGCAGCTCCACTATCAGTGTTTTTAGGAACTCTGAGGAGGACTTCTGCTGAATCGCATACTGAGCCTCGCGTGATAAAGGAACTATTCCATCAGTTCAAGCATCGTGAAAGACTTCTTAGAATTACGTCTTTGGTGCTCTGAATTCCTCTCCCACGGTTCCTGCTCTATTCTCGGATCAGTTTGGCTACACTCTTTTTCCGTGGAATCTGCAAATGGAGATTTGGAGCCATAGGGCCCATGGTGAAAAAGATATATCTTCAGATAATAACTAGAGAGAAACTTAGTGACAGATTGCTTTCTGATGTGCGACTTCCACCAAGATTTCCACCTCTCCTCTTCTTGGAACAGTGTTGCTAACTCTGTTATCTTGTGTCTTCAAAGTGATATTTTGGGAGCTTCACTTGGTGGGCTATGTGAAAAGGAATAACCTAGATCGACTGTGAAATACTTCTGAAAACTGCATTTCGTGTTGTGATGGGCAACTCGACATAGTACCACGTTGTGTCTTCAGATTTCAGTTTGCTACACAGTTTCCTGGAAATCTGCAATGGGATACTCTTAAGTAACTAAAGCTTACGGAAAAGGAAGTATCTAAGATCGAAACAGAAAAGCTTTGGTTAAACTTCTTGGTGATGTGTGAATTCAATCTCTCCAGATTACACTTATGTTTCAACAGCGCTCCACTTCAGTGTTTTTAGGACCCTGAGGAGACTCTTTGAATCGCACTTGAGCCTGCGTGATAAAGAGAATAGTCTCAGTTCAATAACGTGAAGAGCTTATCTGAGAAACTTCTTTTCTGCTCTCTGAATTCCTCTCCCAGAGTTACAGCATAGTGCTCATGAAGCGTTGCTACAACTCTTTCGTGGAATCTGCAAAGTGAGATTTGGCGACTCATATGGGCCCTGTGAAAAGGATATTCTTCAGATAATAACTAGAGCAGAAGCTTACTGATGAGATGCTTTCTCGGATGGTGTACTTCATCACACAGATGTTTCACCCCTTCCCTTCTTGAAACAGTTTTGCTAACTCTGTTATCTTTGGTTCTGTCAAAGTGAATTTGGGAGCTCATTTTGGGGCTATGGCTGAAAAGGAAATACCTCAGTCAAAACTGAAAGAAGACCCTTCTGAGAACTTGCATTTCGATGTCTGAATGCAACTCACAGAGTACACTTTGTCCTCAGTGCTTCAGTTTGCTAACACATTTTTCTGAACATCTGCAGGGATACTTTGAACTATGAAGCTTCGGTGACAAAGGAAGTATCCTCTACGAAACCTAGAACTGAAGCTATTGTTGAACTTCTTGGGTGATGTTGAATTCATCTCTCCAAGTTAACTTAATGTTTCTGCAGCAGTCCATATCATGTGTTTGAGAACCTGAAGGACTTCTTTGAATCGCATTGAAGGCCTGCGGTGATAAGGAAATGTCTCATTCAAATCGTGGAAGAAGCTTTCGAGATACTTCTTTTCTGCTCTCGGAATCGTCCTCTCCAGAGTTACTTACTGCTTAGTTCTCAGTGAAGTCAGTTTGCTACACTTTGCGTGGAATCTGCAAATAGATTTTGGGACCCATAGGGGCCCATGGGTGAAAAAGTAGATATCTTCAGATAATAACTAGAAAGAGAAGCTTACTGAGAGATTGCTTTTCTGATGTGTGACGTCCTCATCACACAGAGTTGCCCACCTTCCCTTCTTGGAACACGTTTGCTAACTCTCGTTATCTTGTGTTCTGTCAAAGTGATATTTGGGAGCTCATGTGGGTATGGAAAAAGGAAATAACTAGATCAGAACTGGAAAGCCTTCTGAGAAACTGCATTTCGATGTGTGGCATGCAACCACAGAGTTACACGT
Organism: Rhinopithecus roxellana; assembly: GCF_007565055.1. Classification (NCBI taxonomy): domain Eukaryota; kingdom Metazoa; phylum Chordata; class Mammalia; order Primates; family Cercopithecidae; genus Rhinopithecus; species Rhinopithecus roxellana. The sequence goes on from NW_022144008.1 coordinate 3,719, forward strand.
TTGTCTTCAGTCTTCAGTTTTGCTAACACAGTTTTCTGGAAATGCAAGGGGATTATCTGAACGTAATGAAAGCTTCGGTGACAAAGGAAGTATCTCGACGAAAACTAAAAAGAAGGCTGTGTTAGAAACTTTCTTGGTTGATGTTGAATCATCTCTCAGGAATGTTACATCTTATGTTTTCATCATGCAGTCCCCTACAGTGTTTTTGATAACCTAGAGGACTTCTTTGAATCACATTGAGCCATGCGGGTGATAAAGGACTATGTCATCAGTTCAAATGTGAAGAACTTCTGAGAAACTTCTTCTGCTCTCTGGAAATCCTCTCCCAGATGTTACTGCTTGTTCTCAGAAGCAGTTTGCTACCTCTTTGTGCTGGATCTCAAAGTGAGATTTGGGACGTCCCCATAGGGCCCAGTGGTGCAAAAGAAACTTCGATAATCAACTAGAGAAGCTTCTGAGAGATTTGCTTTCTGATGTGTGACTTCATCACCACGCCACAAAGTCATCCAACACTTCCTCTCTTGGAACAGTTTGCTAATCTGTTATCTTTGTGTTCTGCAAAGTGATATTTTGGGAGCTCATTGGGGCTAGTGAAAAACGAATAACCTATAGATCAGAACTGGAAAGAAGCCTTCTGAGAAACTACGCATTCGATGTGAATGCAACTCACAGAGATACACTTTGTCTTCAGTTTCGTTTGCTATCGCAGTTTTTCTGGAAATCTCGATGGATATCTGAACGTATGAAGCTTTACGTGACAACGAAGTATTCCTCAGATGAAACAAGAAAGAAGCTTTGGTGTGGGGGGGTGGATGCAACTGTCTTGGTGTTGTGTGGAACTTCGACTCTTCAGAGTTCACTTATTTTTCATCAGTCAAGTCCACTATCAGTGTTTTTGAGAACCTGGAGGGGACTTCTTTTAATCGCATTAGCCTGCGGTGATAAAGGAATATGCATCGAGTTCAATCATGAAGAAGCTTTCTGAGAAACTTCTTTCTGCTCTCTGAATTCCTCTCCCAGAGTTACTGTTCCTTACTTCTCAGGCAAGCGTTTTCAACACTCTTTCGTGGAATCTGTCAGTGAGATTGTGGAGCCCATATGGCCCATTGTGGAAAAAGGTATATCTTCAGATAATAATTAGAGAGAACTTACTGAGAGATTGCTTCTGATGTGTGACTTCTCACACAGAGTTTCCCCTTCCCTCTTGGAACAAGTTTTGCTAACTCTGTTATCTTGTGTTCTGCAAAGTGATCGATTTGGGAGCTCATTGTGGGCTATGTGTGAAAAAGGAAAACCTCAGATCAAGAACTGTAAAGAAGCTTCTGAGACCTGCTTTCGATGTGTGATGCAACTCACAGAGTATTTACACGTTTGTCTCATGGTTCATTGCTAACAACAGTTTTCTGGAAATCTGCAATGGATAGCTACCTCTGAACGTAATGAAGCTACGTGACAAGGAAGTATCCTCAGACATTGAACACTAGAAAGAAGCTTTGTTAGAAAGCTTCTTGTGAGTGTGATTCATCTCCCCCCTCCAGTTACATTATCGTTTCCATGCATCAGTCCCTGCATCAGTTTTTTGAGGAACCTGAGGAGACTTCTTTGAATCGCATTGAGGCCTGCGGTGATAAAGGAAATATGTCATCAGTTCAAATCGCTGAAAGAAGCTTTTCTGAGAAACTTCTTGTCTGCCTCGTCGAATTCCTCTCCAGAGTTTACAGCATTCGTTTCTCAGGAACATTTGCTAACACTCTTTTCTGTGAATCTGCAAAGTGAGATGTTGGGACCCATAGGGGCCCATGGTGAAAAAGGTATAGGTCTTCAGCATAATACCTAGAGAGAACTTACTGTGCTTTCTGATGGTGATCACAGGTTTGCATTCTTGAAGTTCTAATTTGTATTCATCAGGGGGGAGGGGGGGAAATGGTGGCAGTGTGTTCTTGCATATTGAATCTATCTTGGTGTTTCTCAATGATTTTGGAGCTCATGTGTTGAAAAAGGAAATAACCTCAGATCAAAACTGGAATAGAAGCCTTCTGAAAACTGCATTTCGAATTGTGAATGCAATCACAGAGTTTTTTACACGTTTTCTTCAGTGTTCATTTCTACACAGTTTCTGGAAATCTGCAATGGGACTACTCTGAACGTAATAAAGCTTACGGTAGACAAGGAAGTACCTCAGATGAAACTGAAGGAGCTTTGTATAAAACTCTTGTGAGTGGAATCTTCATCTCTTGGCGGTGAGTTGGTTACACTTTTAAGTTTCATGCATTCAGTCCCCTATCATGTTTTTGAGTTAACCTGGAGATGACTATCTTTGATCGCACTTGAGGCCTGTGGCTGATAAGGAAATAGTCAGCATCTCAAATCATGTTGAAGAAGTTTCTGACATACGTTCTTCTGCTCTCTGAATCCTCTCCCGTAGTTACTGCTTGTTCTCAGGAAGCATTAGCTTACACTTTCCGTGGATTCTTGCAAATGAGATTTGGAGCCCATAGGGGCCCATGGGAAAAAGGATATATCTTCAATAATACTAAGAGAAGCCTTACTGAAGATTGCTTTCTGATGTGTGACTTTATCATCCACGATTCACCCTTCCCTCTTGGAACATGTGTGCTAACTCTGTTATCTTGTGTTCCTGCAAATGATTTGGAGCTCATGTTGGGCTTGGTGAAAAAGTAAATAACCTTCAGATCAAACTGGAAAGAATCGTTCTGAGAACTGCATTTCCATGTGTGAATCACTCACGAGTTCCAGCTTTTGTCTTCAGTTTCAGTTTGCTAACACAGTTCCTGGCAATGCTGCAATGGATACTCTGAACGTAATGAAACTTAGCGGTGACAAAGGAAGTATCCTAAGACAAACTACGAAGAAGCTTATGTAGAAACTTCGTTGGTGATGTGTGATTCCTCTCTCAGAGTTACACTTATGTTTCTGCAGCAGGTCCACTATCAGTGTTTGAGGACCTGAGGAGGATCCTTTTGATCGTCTTGAGGCGCGGTGATTAAGGAACATCGTCATTTCAAACGTGAAAGAAGCTTCTGAAAACTTCCTTTCCTCCTCTCTGATTCCTTCTTCCACAGTTACGGACATAGTTCTCAGGAGCAGCTTGCTAACACTCTTTTCTGGAATCTGCAAATGAGATTGGGAGCCATATGGGACCATGGGAAAAGACTATATCGTCAACTAATAACTAAGAGACGCTTACTGAGAGATTGCTTTCCTGATGTGGGTCATCACCAGAGTTCCCACAATTCCTTTCCTTGGAACAGTTGCTAATCTGTTATCCTTGTGTTCTGCAAAGTGATATTTGTGGAGCTCATTTGGGCTCTGGTGAAAAGGGAAATAACGTCTAGATTCAAAACTTGGAAAGAAGTCCTTCTGAGACCTGCATTTCGATTGTTCAATGCAACTCACAGAGTTATCACGTTTTGTCCTCAGTTTCATTTGCTAATCACGTTTTCTGGAAATCTGCAATGGGAATAACTTTTGAACGATGAGCTTTACGGGACAATGAAGTATCCTCAGATGAAAATATAGAGAGCTTTGTTAGAAACTCTCTGGTGATGTGTGAATTCATCTCTCAGCATTACACTTATGTTTCATTGCAGCAGTCCCTATCATGTTTTTGAGGAACCTGAGAGGAAACTTCTTTGATCGCATTGAGGCCTGCTGTGATAAAGGAAATTCATCAGTTCAAATCGGAAGAAGCTTTCTGAGAAACTTCTTTTCTGCTTCTCTGATCCCTTCCCCAGGTTACTCTTAGTCTCAGGAAGCAGTTGGCGAACACTCTTTGTGGATTGCAAAGTGAATTTGGGAGCGCTACGGGACCTGTAAGAAAGGATATCTTCAGATATAACTAGAAGAGAAGCTTCTGAGAGATTGCTTTCTGATGTGTGACTTCATCACACAGAGTTCCACCCTTCCTTCTTGGAACAGTTTGCTAACTCTGTTATCTTGTGTTCTGCAAAGTGATATTTGGGAGCTCATTGTGGGCTATGGTGAAAAAGGAAATAACCTCAGATCAAACTGGAAAGAAGCCTTCTGAGAAACTGCATTTCGATGTGTGAATGCAACTCACAGAGTTACACGTTTGTCTTCAGTGTTCAGTTTGCTAACACAGTTTTCTGGAAATCTGCAATGGGATACTCTGAACGTAATGAAGCTTACGGTGACAAAGGAAGTATCCTCAGATGAAAACTAGAAAGAAGCTTTGTTAGAAACTTCTTGGTGATGTGTGAATTCATCTCTCAGAGTTACACTTATGTTTCATGCAGCAGTCCACTATCAGTGTTTTTGAGGAACCTGAGGAGGACTTCTTTGAATCGCATTGAGGCCTGCGGTGATAAAGGAAATATCATCAGTTCAAATCGTGAAAGAAGCTTTCTGAGAAACTTCTTTCTGCTCTCTGAATTCCTCTCCCAGAGTTACTGCTTAGTTCTCAGGAAGCAGTTTGCTAACACTCTTTTCGTGGAATCTGCAAAGTGAGATTTGGGAGCCCATAGGGGCCCATGGTGAAAAAGGATATATCTTCAGATAATAACTAGAGAGAAGCTTACTGAGAGATTGCTTTCTGATGTGTGACTTCATCACACAGAGTTCCACCCTTCCCTTCTTGGAACAGTTTGCTAACTCTGTTATCTTGTGTTCTGCAAAGTGATATTTGGGAGCTCATTGTGGGCTATGGTGAAAAAGGAAATAACCTCAGATCAAACTGGAAAGAAGCCTTCTGAGAAACTGCATTTCGATGTGTGAATGCAACTCACAGAGTTACACGTTTGTCTTCAGTGTTCAGTTTGCTAACACAGTTTTCTGGAAATCTGCAATGGGATACTTCTGAACGTAATGAAGCTTACGGTGACAAAGGAAGTATCCTCAGATGAAAACTAGAAAGAAGCTTTGTTAGAAACTTCTTGGTGATGTGTGAATTCATCTCTCAGAGTTACACTTATATTTCGTGCAGCAGGCCACTATCAGTGTTTTTAAGGAAACTGAGGAAGACTTCTTTGAATCGCATTGAGGCCTGCGGGGATAAAGGTAATATCATCAGTTCAAATCGTGAAAGAAGCTTTCTGAGAAACTTCTTTCTGCTCTCTGAATTCCTCTCCCAGAGTTACTGCTTAGTTCTCAGGAAGCAGTTTGCGAACACTCTTTTCGTGGAATCTGCAAAGTGGGATTCGGGAGCACATAGGGGCCCATGGTGAAAAAAGATATATCTTCAGATAATAACTAGAGAGAAGCTTACTGAGAGATTGCTTTCTGATATGTGACTTCATCACACAGAGTTCCACCCTTCCCTTCTTGGAACAGTTTGCTAACTCTGTCATCTTGTGGTCTGCAAAGTGATATTTGGCAGCTCATTGTGGGCTCTGGTGAAAAAGGAAATAACCTCAGATCAAAACTGGAAAGAAGCCTTCTGAGAAACTGCATTTCGATGTGTGAATGCAACTCACAGAGTTACAACGTTTGTCTTCAGTGTTCAGTTTGCTAACACAGTTTTCTGGAAATCTGCAATGGGATACCTCTGAACGTAATGAAGCTTACGGTGACAAAGGAAGTATCCTCAGATGAAAACTAGAAAGAAGCTTTGTTAGAAACTTCTTGGTGATGTGTGAATTCATCTCTCAGAGTTACACTTATGTTTCATGCAGCAGTCCACTATCAGTGATTTTGAGGAACCTGAGGATGACTTCTTTGAATCGCATTGAGGCCTGCGGTGATAAAGGAAATATCATCAGTTCAAATCGTGAAAGAAGCTTTCTGAGAAACTTCTTTCTGCTCTCTGAATTCCTCTCCCAGAGTTACTGCTTAGTTCTCAGGAAGCAGTTTGCTAACACTCTTTTCGTGGAATCTGCAAAGTGAGATTTGGGAGCCCATAGGGGCCCATGGTGAAAAAGGATATATCTTCAGATAATAACTAGAGAGAAGCTTACTGAGAGATTGCTTTCTGATGTGTGACTTCATCACACAGAGTTCCACCCTTCCCTTCTTGGAACAGTTTGCTAACTCTGTTATCTTGTGTTCTGCAAAGTGATATTTGGGAGCTCATTGTGGGCTATGGTGAAAAAGGAAATAACCTCAGATCAAAACTGGAAAGAAGCCTTCTGAGAAACTGCATTTCGATGTGTGAATGCAACTCACAGAGTTACACGTTTGTCTTCAGTGTTCAGTTTGCTAACACAGTTTTCTGGAAATCTGCAATGGGATACCTCTGAACGTAATGAAGCTTACGGTGACAAAGGAAGTATCCTCAGATGAAAACTAGAAAGAAGCTTTGTTAGAAACTTCTTGGTGATGTGTGAATTCATCTCTCAGAGTTACACTTATGTTTCATGCAGCAGTCCACTATCAGTGTTTTTGAGGAACCTGAGGAGGACTTCTTTGAATCGCATTGAGGCCTGCGGTGATAAAGGAAATATCATCAGTTCAAATCGTGAAAGAAGCTTTCTGAGAAACTTCTTTCTGCTCTCTGAATTCCTCTCCCAGAGTTACTGCTTAGTTCTCAGGAAGCAGTTTGCTAACACTCTTTTCGTGGAATCTGCAAAGTGAGATTTGGGAGCCCATAGGGGCCCATGGTGAAAAAGGATATATCTTCAGATAATAACTAGAGAGAAGCTTACTGAGAGATTGCTTTCTGATGTGTGACTTCATCACACAGAGTTCCACCCTTCCCTTCTTGGAACAGTTTGCTAACTCTGTTATCTTGTGTTCTGCAAAGTGATATTTGGGAGCTCATTGTGGGCTATGGTGAAAAAGGAAATAACCTCAGATCAAAACTGGAAAGAAGCCTTCTGAGAAACTGCATTTCGATGTGTGAATGCAACTCACAGAGTTACACGTTTGTCTTCAGTGTTCAGTTTGCTAACACAGTTTTCTGGAAATCTGCAATGGGATACTCTGAACGTAATGAAGCTTACGGTGACAAAGGAAGTATCCTCAGATGAAAACTAGAAAGAAGCTTTGTTAGAAACTTCTTGGTGATGTGTGAATTCATCTCTCAGAGTTACACTTATGTTTCATGCAGCAGTCCACTATCAGTGTTTTTGAGGAACCTGAGGAGGACTTCTTTGAATCGCATTGAGGCCTGCGGTGATAAAGGAAATATCATCAGTTCAAATCGTGAAAGAAGCTTTCTGAGAAACTTCTTTCTGCTCTCTGAATTCCTCTCCCAGAGTTACTGCTTAGTTCTCAGGAAGCAGTTTGCTAACACTCTTTTCGTGGAATCTGCAAAGTGAGATTTGGGAGCCCATAGGGGCCCATGGTGAAAAAGGATATATCTTCAGATAATAACTAGAGAGAAGCTTACTGAGAGATTGCTTTCTGATGTGTGACTTCATCACACAGAGTTCCACCCTTCCCTTCTTGGAACAGTTTGCTAACTCTGTTATCTTGTGTTCTGCAAAGTGATATTTGGGAGCTCATTGTGGGCTATGGTGAAAAAGGAAATAACCTCAGATCAAACTGGAAAGAAGCCTTCTGAGAAACTGCATTTCGATGTGTGAATGCAACTCACAGAGTTACACGTTTGTCTTCATGTTCAGTTTGCTAACACAGTTTTCTGGAAATCTGCAATGGGATACTCTGAACGTAATGAAGCTTACGGTGACAAAGGAAGTATCCTCAGATGAAAACTAGAAAGAAGCTTTGTTAGAAACTTCTTGGTGATGTGTGAATTCATCTCTCAGAGTTACACTTATGTTTCATGCAGCAGTGCACTATCAGTGTTTTTGAGGAACCTGAGGAGGACTTCTTTGAATCACATTGAGGCCTGCGGTGATAAAGGAAATATCATCAGTTCAAATCGTGAAAGAAGCTTTCTGAGAAACTTCTTTCTGCTCTCTGAATTCCTCTCCCAGAGTTACTGCTTAGTTCTCAGGAAGCAGTTTGCTAACACTCTTTTCGTGGAATCTGCAAAGTGAGATTTGGGAGCCCATAGGGGCCCATGGTGAAAAAGGATATATCTTCAGATAATAACTAGAGAGAAGCTTACTGAGAGATTGCTTTCTGATGTGTGACTTCATCACACAGAGTTCCACCCTTCCCTTCTTGGAACAGTTTGCTAACTCTGTTATCTTGTGTTCTGCAAAGTGATATTTGGGAGCTCATTGTGGGCTATGGTGAAAAAGGAAATAACCTCAGATCAAAACTGGAAAGAAGCCTTCTGAGAAACTGCATTTCGATGTGTGAATGCAACTCACAGAGTTACACGTTTGTCTTCAGTGTTCAGTTTGCTAACACAGTTTTCTGGAAATCTGCAATGGGATACCTCTGAACGTAATGAAGCTTACGGTGACAAAGGAAGTATCCTCAGATGAAAACTAGAAAGAAGCTTTGTTAGAAACTTCTTGGTGATGTGTGAATTCATCTCTCAGAGTTACACTTATGTTTCATGCAGCAGTCCACTATCAGTGTTTTTGAGGAACCTGAGGAGGACTTCTTTGAATCGCATTGAGGCCTGCGGTGATAAAGGAAATATCATCAGTTCAAATCGTGAAAGAAGCTTTCTGAGAAACTTCTTTCTGCTCTCTGAATTCCTCTCCCAGAGTTACTGCTTAGTTCTCAGGAAGCAGTTTGCTAACACTCTTTTCGTGGAATCTGCAAAGTGAGATTTGGGAGCCCATAGGGGCCCATGGTGAAAAAGGATATATCTTCAGATAATAACTAGAGAGAAGCTTACTGAGAGATTGCTTTCTGATGTGTGACTTCATCACACAGAGTTCCACCCTTCCCTTCTTGGAACAGTTTGCTAACTCTGTTATCTTGTGTTCTGCAAAGTGATATTTGGGAGCTCATTGTGGGCTATGGTGAAAAAGGAAATAACCTCAGATCAAAACTGGAAAGAAGCCTTCTGAGAAACTGCATTTCGATGTGTGAATGCAACTCACAGAGTTACACGTTTGTCTTCAGTGTTCAGTTTGCTAACACAGTTTTCTGGAAATCTGCAATGGGATACTCTGAACGTAATGAAGCTTACGGTGACAAAGGAAGTATCCTCAGATGAAAACTAGAAAGAAGCTTTGTTAGAAACTTCTTGGTGATGTGTGAATTCATCTCTCAGAGTTACACTTATGTTTCATGCAGCAGTCCACTATCAGTGTTTTTGAGGAACCTGAGGAGGACTTCTTTGAATCGCATTGAGGCCTGCGGTGATAAAGGAAATATCATCAGTTCAAATCGTGAAAGAAGCTTTCTGAGAAACTTCTTTCTGCTCTCTGAATTCCTCTCCCAGAGTTACTGCTTAGTTCTCAGGAAGCAGTTTGCTAACACTCTTTTCGTGGAATCTGCAAAGTGAGATTTGGGAGCCCATAGGGGCCCATGGTGAAAAAGGATATATCTTCAGATAATAACTAGAGAGAAGCTTACTGAGAGATTGCTTTCTGATGTGTGACTTCATCACACAGAGTTCCACCCTTCCCTTCTTGGAACAGTTTGCTAACTCTGTTATCTTGTGTTCTGCAAAGTGATATTTGGGAGCTCATTGTGGGCTATGGTGAAAAAGGAAATAACCTCAGATCAAAACTGGAAAGAAGCCTTCTGAGAAACTGCATTTCGATGTGTGAATGCAACTCACAGAGTTACACGTTTGTCTTCAGTGTTCAGTTTGCTAACACAGTTTTCTGGAAATCTGCAATGGGATACTCTGAACGTAATGAAGCTTACGGTGACAAAGGAAGTATCCTCAGATGAAAACTAGAAAGAAGCTTTGTTAGAAACTTCTTGGTGATGTGTGAATTCATCTCTCAGAGTTACACTTATGTTTCATGCAGCAGTCCACTATCAGTGTTTTTGAGGAACCTGAGGAGGACTTCTTTGAATCGCATTGAGGCCTGCGGTGATAAAAGGAATATCATCAGTTCAAATCGTGAAAGAAGCTTTCTGAGAAACTTCTTTCTGCTCTCTGAATTCCTCTCCCAGAGTTACTGCTTAGTTCTCAGGAAGCAGTTTGCTAACACTCTTTTCGTGGAATCTGCAAAGTGAGATTTGGGAGCCCATAGGGGCCCATGGTGAAAAAGGATATATCTTCAGATAATAACTAGAGAGAAGCTTACTGAGAGATTGCTTTCTGATGTGTGACTTCATCACACAGAGTTCCACCCTTCCCTTCTTGGAACAGTTTGCTAACTCTGTTATCTTGTGTTCTGCAAAGTGATATTTGGGAGCTCATTGTGGGCTATGGTGAAAAAGGAAATAACCTCAGATCAAAACTGGAAAGAAGCCTTCTGAGAAACTGCATTTCGATGTGTGAATGCAACTCACAGAGTTACACGTTTGTCTTCAGTGTTCAGTTTGCTAACACAGTTTTCTGGAAATCTGCAATGGGATACCTCTGAACGTAATGAAGCTTACGGTGACAAAGGAAGTATCCTCAGATGAAAACTAGAAAGAAGCTTTGTTAGAAACTTCTTGGTGATGTGTGAATTCATCTCTCAGAGTTACACTTATGTTTCATGCAGCAGTCCACTATCAGTGTTTTTGAGGAACCTGAGGAGGACTTCTTTGAATCGCATTGAGGCCTGCGGTGATAAAGGAAATATCATCAGTTCAAATCGTGAAAGAAGCTTTCTGAGAAACTTCTTTCTGCTCTCTGAATTCCTCTCCCAGAGTTACTGCTTAGTTCTCAGGAAGCAGTTTGCTAACACTCTTTTCGTGGAATCTGCAAAGTGAGATTTGGGAGCCCATAGGGGCCCATGGTGAAAAAGGATATATCTTCAGATAATAACTAGAGAGAAGCTTACTGAGAGATTGCTTTCTGATGTGTGACTTCATCACACAGAGTTCCACCCTTCCCTTCTTGGAACAGTTTGCTAACTCTGTTATCTTGTGTTCTGCAAAGTGATATTTGGGAGCTCATTGTGGGCTATGGTGAAAAAGGAAATAACCTCAGATCAAAACTGGAAAGAAGCCTTCTGAGAAACTGCATTTCGATGTGTGAATGCAACTCACAGAGTTACACGTTTGTCTTCAGTGTTCAGTTTGCTAACACAGTTTTCTGGAAATCTGCAATGGGATACCTCTGAACGTAATGAAGCTTACGGTGACAAAGGAAGTATCCTCAGATGAAAACTAGAAAGAAGCTTTGTTAGAAACTTCTTGGTGATGTGTGAATTCATCTCTCAGAGTTACACTTATGTTTCATGCAGCAGTCCACTATCAGTGTTTTTGAGGAACCTGAGGAGGACTTCTTTGAATCGCATTGAGGCCTGCGGTGATAAAGGAAATATCATCAGTTCAAATCGTGAAAGAAGCTTTCTGAGAACTTCTTTCTGCTCTCTGAATTCCTCTCCCAGAGTTACTGCTTAGTTCTCAGGAAGCAGTTTGCTAACACTCTTTTCGTGGAATCTGCAAAGTGAGATTTGGGAGCCCATAGGGGCCCATGGTGAAAAAGGATATATCTTCAGATAATAACTAGAGAGAAGCTTACTGAGAGATTGCTTTCTGATGTGTGACTTCATCACACAGAGTTCCACCCTTCCCTTCTTGGAACAGTTTGCTAACTCTGTTATCTTGTGTTCTGCAAAGTGATATTTGGGAGCTCATTGTGGGCTATGGTGAAAAAGGAAATAACCTCAGATCAGAACTGGAAAGAAGCCTTCTGAGAAACTGCATTTCGATGTGTGAATGCAACTCACAGAGTTACACGTTTGTCTTCAGTGTTCAGTTTGCTAACACAGTTTTCTGGAAATCTGCAATGGGATACCTCTGAACGTAATGAAGCTTACGGTGACAAAGGAAGTATCCTCAGATGAAAACTAGAAAGAAGCTTTGTTAGAAACTTCTTGGTGATGTGTGAATTCATCTCTCAGAGTTACACTTATGTTTCATGCAGCAGTCCACTATCAGTGTTTTTGAGGAACCTGAGGAGGACTTCTTTGAATCGCATTGAGGCCTGCGGTGATAAAGGAAATAGCATCAGTTCAAATCGTGAAAGAAGCTTTCTGAGAAACTTCTTTCTGCTCTCTGAATTCCTCTCCCAGAGTTACTGCTTAGTTCTCAGGAAGCAGTTTGCTAACACTCTTTTCGTGGAATCTGCAAAGTGAGATTTGGGAGCCCATAGGGGCCCATGGTGAAAAAGGATATATCTTCAGATAATAACTAGAGAGAAGCTTACTGAGAGATTGCTTTCTGATGTGTGACTTCATCACACAGAGTTCCACCCTTCCCTTCTTGGAACAGTTTGCTAACTCTGTTATCTTGTGTTCTGCAAAGTGATATTTGGGAGCTCATTGTGGGCTATGGTGAAAAAGGAAATAACCTCAGATCAGAACTGGAAAGAAGCCTTCTGAGAAACTGCATTTCGATGTGTGAATGCAACTCACAGAGTTACACGTTTGTCTTCAGTGTTCAGTTTGCTAACACAGTTTTCTGGAAATCTGCAATGGGATACCTCTGAACGTAATGAAGCTTACGGTGACAAAGGAAGTATCCTCAGATGAAAACTAGAAAGAAGCTTTGTTAGAAACTTCTTGGTGATGTGTGAATTCATCTCTCAGAGTTACACTTATGTTTCATGCAGCAGTCCACTATCAGTGTTTTTAAGGAACCTGAGGAGGACTTCTTTGAATCGCATTGAGGCCTGCGGTGATAAAGGAAATATCATCAGTTCAAATCGTGAAAGAAGCTTTCTGAGAAACTTCTTTCTGCTCTCTGAATTCCTCTCCCAGAGTTACTGCTTAGTTCTCAGGAAGCAGTTTGCTAACACTCTTTTCGTGGAATCTGCAAAGTGAGATTTGGGAGCCCATAGGGGCCCATGGTGAAAAAGGATATATCTTCAGATAATAACTAGAGAGAAGCTTACTGAGAGATTGCTTTCTGATGTGTGACTTCATCACACAGAGTTCCACCCTTCCCTTCTTGGAACAGTTTGCTAACTCTGTTATCTTGTGTTCTGCAAAGTGATATTTGGGAGCTCATTGTGGGCTATGGTGAAAAAGGAAATAACCTCAGATCAGAACTGGAAAGAAGCCTTCTGAGAAACTGCATTTCGATGTGTGAATGCAACTCACAGAGTTACACGTTTGTCTTCAGTGTTCAGTTTGCTAACACAGTTTTCTGGAAATCTGCAATGGGATACCTCTGAACGTAATGAAGCTTACGGTGACAAAGGAAGTATCCTCAGATGAAAACTAGAAAGAAGCTTTGTTAGAAACTTCTTGGTGATGTGTGAATTCATCTCTCAGAGTTACACTTATGTTTCATGCAGCAGTCCACTATCAGTGTTTTTGAGGAACCTGAGGAGGACTTCTTTGAATCGCATTGAGGCCTGCGGTGATAAAGGAAATATCATCAGTTCAAATCGTGAAAGAAGCTTTCTGAGAAACTTCTTTCTGCTCTCTGAATTCCTCTCCCAGAGTTACTGCTTAGTTCTCAGGAAGCAGTTTGCTAACACTCTTTTCGTGGAATCTGCAAAGTGAGATTTGGGAGCCCATAGGGGCCCATGGTGAAAAAGGATATATCTTCAGATAATAACTAGAGAGAAGCTTACTGAGAGATTGCTTTCTGATGTGTGACTTCATCACACAGAGTTCCACCCTTCCCTTCTTGGAACAGTTTGCTAACTCTGTTATCTTGTGTTCTGCAAAGTGATATTTGGGAGCTCATTGTGGGCTATGGTGAAAAAGGAAATAACCTCAGATCAGAACTGGAAAGAAGCCTTCTGAGAAGCTGCATTTCGATGTGTGAATGCAACTCACAGAGTTACACGTTTGTCTTCAGTGTTCAGTTTGCTAACACAGTTTTCTGGAAATCTGCAATGGGATACCGCTGAACGTAATGAAGCTTACGGTGACAAAGGAAGTATCCTCATATGAAAACTCGAAAGAAGCTTTGTTAGAAACTTCTTGGTGATGTGTGAATTCATCTCTCAGAGTTACACTTATGTTTCATGCAGCAGTCCACAATCAGTGTTTTTGAGGAACCTGAGGAGGACTTCTTTGAATCGCATTGAGGCCTGCGGTGATAAAGGAAATATCATCAGTTCAAATCGTGAAAGAAGCTTTCTGAGAAACTTCTTTCTGCTCTCTGAATTCCTCTCCCAGAGTTACTGCTTAGTTCTCAGGAAGCAGTTTGCTAACACTCTTTCGTGGAATCTGCAAAGTGAGATTTGGGAGCCCATAGGGGCCCATGGTGAAAAAGGATATATCTTCAGATAATAACTAGAGAGAAGCTTACTGAGAGATTGCTTTCTGATGTGTGACTTCATCACACAGAGTTCCACCCTTCCCTTCTTGGAACAGTTTGCTAACTCTGTTATCTTGTGTTCTGCAAAGTGATATTTGGGAGCTCATTGTGGGCTATGGTGAAAAAGGAAATAACTCAGATCAAAACTGGAAAGAAGCCTTCTGAGAAACTGCATTTCGATGTGTGAATGCAACTCACAGAGTTACACGTTTGTCTTCAGTGTTCAGTTTGCTAACACAGTTTTCTGGAAATCTGCAATGGGATACCTCTGAACGTAATGAAGCTTACGGTGACAAAGGAAGTATCCTCAGATGAAAACTAGAAAGAAGCTTTGTTAGAAACTTCTTGGTGATGTGTGAATTCATCTCTCAGAGTTACACTTATGTTTCATGCAGCAGTCCACAATCAGTGTTTTTGAGGAACCTGAGGAGGACTTCTTTGAATCGCATTGAGGCCTGCGGTGATAAAGGAAATATCATCAGTTCAAATCGTGAAAGAAGCTTTCTGAGAAACTTCTTTCTGCTCTCTGAATTCCTCTCCCAGAGTTACTGCTTAGTTCTCAGGAAGCAGTTTGCTAACACTCTTTTCGTGGAATCTGCAAAGTGAGATTTGGGAGCCCATAGGGGCCCATGGTGAAAAAGGATATATCTTCAGATAATAACTAGAGAGAAGCTTACTGAGAGATTGCTTTCTGATGTGTGACTTCATCACACAGAGTTCCACCCTTCCCTTCTTGGAACAGTTTGCTAACTCTGTTATCTTGTGTTCTGCAAAGTGATATTTGGGAGCTCATTGT
>NW_022144009.1:0-639 GCF_007565055.1 Rhinopithecus roxellana
TTACTGCTTAGTTCTCAGAAAGCAGTTTGCTAACACTCTTTCGTGGAATCTGCAAGTGAGATTTGGGAGCCCATAGGGGCCCATGGTGAAAAAGGATATATCTTCAGATAATAACTAGAGAGAAGCTTACTGAGAGATTGCTTTCTGATGTGTGACTTCATCACACAGAGTTCCACTTCCCTTCTTGGAACAGTTTGCTAACTCTGTTATCTTGTGTTCTGCAAAGTGATATTTGGAGCTCATTGTGGGCTATGGTGAAAAGGAAATAACCTCAGATCAAAACTGGAAAGAAGCCTTCTGAGAAACTGCATTTCGATGTGTGAATGCAACTCACAGAGTTACACGTTTGTCTTCAGTGTTCAGTTTGCTAACACAGTTTTCTGGAAATCTGCAATGGGATACTTCTGAACGTAATGAAGCTTACGGTGACAAAGGAAGTATCCTCAGATGAAAACTAGAAAGAAGCTTGTTAGAAACTTCTTGGTGATGTGTGAATTCATCTCTCAGAGTTACACTTATGTTTCATGCAGCAGTCCCTATCAGTGTTTTTGAGGAACCGAGGAGGACTTCTTTGAATCGCATTGAGGCCTGCGGTGATAAAGGAAATATCATCAGTTCAAATCGTGAAAGAAGCTTCTG
>NW_022144010.1:0-1607 GCF_007565055.1 Rhinopithecus roxellana
GTGGAATCTGGAAAGTGATGTTTGGGAGCCCATAGGAGCCCATGATGTTTGGGAGCCCATAGAGCCCATGGTGAAAAAGGAAATATCCTCACACAATAACTAGGAGAAGCTTTCTGAGAGATTGCTTTCTGATGTGTGACTTCATCACACAGAGTTCCACCCTTCCCTTCTTGGAACAGTTTCTGAGCTTGGAAAGCTTTCTGAGAAACTGCTTTGCCATGTGTGAATGCCACTCACAGAGTTATACTTTTCTCTTCAGTGATCAGTTTGTTAACACAGTTTTCTGGAAATCTGCAATTAGATATTTCATAGCGCAATGAACCTTACGGTGACAAAGGAATATCCACAATGAACCTTACGGTGACAAAGGAAATATCACCTGTGGATGTTTCCTTTGTCACCGTAAGGTTCATTGCGCTATGAAGTATCTAATTGCAGATTTAGAGAAAACTGTGTTAACAAACTGATGACTGAGGAGAAACGTGTAACTCTGTGAGTTGCATTCACACTTGGCAACGCAGTTTCTCAGAACGCTTCTCTTTAGTTATTATGTGAGGATATTTCCGTTTTCACCATAGCAGTCAACGAGCTCCCAAATATAACTTTTTTTAATTTATTTATTTATTTTTATTTATCTTTTATTTATTTATCCACTAATAAAACTTTTGCTTAGTTTATATGATTAGAATAAAGTTTGTTTAATAAAGTATGAGTCTATCTGAGCTTCAAAATTAAAAATTAAAATTTTTAAAATTTTTAACCAACTTATTTACTTCAGTTTTCATATTCTAATATTGTTCCTCTATAATATATTCTATGTATTATATTCTGATATTGGTTACTTTTGTCTGTTTTCATCTAGCTTTCCTCTTACTACATTGTTGAACTTCTCTGAATTGGTATTTGATTTTTATTATTTTCAGAAACTTTTATTATTTCACTTTTATTGCTTGGTTTTGTAATTTATGAGATACTCTACCAAGTGATATATCATGTATCCTGTTTAAAACCTTTGACTGGTTTTAAAAAAAACTGGAATATCCAGTTTTTTTTTTTTAAAAAAAAACTGGAAAGAAGCTTTCTTAGAAACTTCTTGGTGATGTGTGAATTCATCTCACAGAGTTACACTAATGTTTCGTGGAGCAGTCCATTAACACTGTCTTTGGGCAACCTGAGAAGGGCTTCCTTGGATCGCATTGAGGCCTACGCTGATGAAGGAAATTTCAACCGTTCAAAACGTGAAAGAAGCTTTCTGAGAAACTCCTTTCTGATCTGTGAGTTCATCCCACAGACTTATAACTTAGACTTCAGGAAGCAGTTTGCTAACACTCTTTTCGTGGAATCTGCAAAGTGATATTTGGGAACCTATTGGGGCCCAGGGTGGAAAATGAAATATTCTCAGATAATAACTAGACAGAAGCTTTCTGAGAGATTGCTTCTGATGTGTGACTTCATCTCATTGAGTTACGCCAGTGTTTTTTGGAGCCGTTTCCTAGGACTGTTTCCGTGGATTCGGAGAAGTGATATTTCAGATGGCTTTGAAGAATAGAAAGAGAAAAGTAATATCCTCCAAGCAAAAGCGGAGTCAAGCTTTCTGAGAAACTGCT
>NW_022144011.1:0-9542 GCF_007565055.1 Rhinopithecus roxellana
GCATGATTTTAACAGGGATTAATGTTTAATCTATATATAGAATAATTAGCATAACAACAACTTGAGTTTTGTTCTATTAAATATATTAAAGGCTGAATATAACTTTCTTTTTTTTTTTTTTTGAGACGGGGTCTGGCTCTGTCGCCCAGGCTGGAGTGCGGTGGCCGGATCTCAGCTCACTGCAAGCTCCGCCTGCCAGGTTTACGCCATTCTCCTGCCTCCGCCTCCCAAGTAGCTGGGACTACAGGCGCCCGCCTCGTCGCCCGGCTAGTTTTTTTTTTTTTTTTTTTTTTTTTTTGTATTCTTTAGTAGAGACCGGGGTTTTCACCGTATTAGCCAGGATGGTCTCGATCTCCTGACCTTGTGATCCGCCCGTCTCGGCCTCCCCAAGTGCTGGGATTACAGGCTTGAGCCACCGCGCCCGGCCCATACTTTCTTAATGTCTGAAATAAATCTGGAAAACAACAAACGTAGACATCCACTTAGTTTTGTAACTTAAGTAAAATGAGTTTATATTAGAAATTAAATAGTTGGACAAATCGAAATAGGGCAAAAACATTGAAATAACTAATTAATTTGGAAATACTTGATAGCAGAGGGGAATGGTGGTTCTCACTTAAATCTGTACTAGTAGGAGGCTTTACTTTTGGTGGATAAAATAGGAGCATAAAATATGCCTAATATTGAATATCAGCAATTAAATTTCATATATTTTTATAAATGATTAGTATGGTGCTATCAATATAAACTGAAGCATATATCTTAAAATAAACCCCAGAAGAATAGATATATTGCAAAGACTGAACATGGTGTTATTTGACAAAACAAATAATGTATAGAAATTGATTTATTTCATTTGTAGCAACTCAGCATAATTCTAATAAGAGGTGTATAGAGGATAAATGCAGAAATATCACAAAGCAAAGTAACATCCTAGAAAAAAAGCCAGTTTTTAAATATTTTATTGAAAATAATAATGAAGTGAAGATATATATAAATAATCATATATGTATATATTTTAGATTATTAGTGATTATTTAGAAAAGGTCTCACAAGCGTTTTAGGATATAAAAGTACTTTATATCCTAAGAGAGTCTATCATGTTACACTAATCCAATAAGATGAACACATTTGGCTGCAATACCGTGTAAATAATAATAATAATCTCCCCTTGGAACCAAACATGGTTTTTCATGTTTTCCTTTCATCACATCAGAGCCTGAAAAATGCTTGGACCCCTAACAGGACATAGCCAATAAATATTTGTTGAATGAATGGAAAGATATATACTCTATCATATATTCTACTTAAATTTTCAATACAGTAAGAAAAGTTTTAGGAGAGTTAGCTTCCATTATTCTCAATAAACAGATACCATGTGGCCTGTATGGCAGAAAATATCTCTTCAGAATATTTAGCCTTTGATTCTATAATGAACTCAAAAACAACTTTTATGTTAATGTCTGAAATCAGGAACCCTGTTATTATAATTGTAATTCAGATTGAGTTCAAAATCCTGCTTGAGGTTTGATTATCTTGCTCTGGCAGTTCCAGACAATCAAAGCCAACCAGATTCCTTGTCATGGCTGTGCTGGAGAGGATGAATTTTTCTAGTCCCTGTCAACTGGAGGCGCTGCTTTTTCCTGGGCCTATGTAGGCATCTTAGATTCAGTTTTGCGTGGAAAACACGTACAAATCTTATTGCCTAGCCCTGCAACAGGAGCACTGACATCCAAGCACCTGGAGGATCTCCATACATGCAGAATGCAAGAAATTGCAGCTTGATAAAATTCAACATTTATTAGTTATAAGTTATAAAGATCTTAGCAAATCAGGAAAGATAAGGGAATACTTTTTCAAGTTTGACAAAGGCCTACAATGAATATAATACCAATGTGAAGAGCTGTATGAGTACCCCGCTAAGGTTGAGAAAAAGGGGAAGGGATGTCTGTTCTCACCATTTCTATTCAACATGAGGCTGAGGTCTTAGTGAAAATAATAAAGGAAGAAAAAGGGATAGAGGCATGCAAACTGAGGAAAAACAAAACTGCCTTTATTAACAGATGTTATAATTAGCTATTAAGAAAATCTCAAAAGGCTACAAAAATGGCTAAACTGATTTAAATGTGAAATTTCCAAGGTCATAGAATGCCAGGTCAACATATATATATGATATATGTTTATATATATATATATATAATATGTATATATAATCACACCCTTGTATATGAGCTAAAAATAACTGAAAATTGAAATTAAGAAATATAATACCATTTGCAATATATCAAAAACATGAAATTATTCAGAATAGACCTAGTAAAATATAACAAGTTTGTGTGCTGGAAATTCAAATCATTGATAAAAAAATCAACATAAAAGTAAAGCAATGGAGAGATACACTATGTTTATGGAATAAAATACTAGATATTATTTAAATCTCAGTTCTACCCAAAACTGATTTATAATTCAGTTCAATCCCTATCAAAATCCCATCAGGTATTTTTGTTGAATTGACAAGTTGATTCTAAAACTTACATGAAAATGCAAACCTTGAGAATAACTAAAACAATATTTTAAAGAACAAATGCAGAGGATTCATATGGTTTGATTTAAAGTCACACTATAAAGCTATAGTAAGATCAAGTTGCATTGAGGTAAAGTATAGAAATGTACAGAATAATTTGGAACAGAATATAGTGTCTAAACACAGATCTCCACGTATATAGTCAGCTGGTATTCTACAATGATTGATTTCAATGGTGAAAGGAAGAGGCTTTTTTACAAATGATGCTTGATTAACTTGGTGATCATATGAAAAAGATGAGTCTTGATCTTCACCTTCTTGTTATAAAAGATATTAAGTTGAAATAGATTAGAGGCCTGAATGTAACATGTAAAACTCTAGAACTTCTAGAAAAAATATGTGAGAAAATCTTTATGAACATGGTTAGGAAAAGATTTCTTAGATAAGGCAAGAAAATGGGATAATAATGAAAATAAAAAATAGAAAAATTGGACTTTATAAAAATTAAGAACTCCTGCTCTTAAAAATCACCATTAAGAAAATTAAAAGGTAATCCACAGAATGGGAGAAAATATTTGCAAATCATATATCAGATAAGGAATTTGTATCCAGAATATACAAAGAATTCTTACAACTCAAGAAGCCGAACAATTTGGTTTAAAAAATTAGGTAAAATATGGCCGGGCGCAGTGACTCACACCTGTAATCCCAGCTCTTTGGGAGGCCGAGGCGGGCGGATCACAAGGTTAGGAGATCGAGACCATCCTCGCTAACGAGGTGAAACCCCGTCTCTACCAAAAATACAAAAAAAAAAATTACCCGAGTGTGATGGCGGGCGCCTGTAGTCCCAGCTACTCGGGAAGCTGAGATAGGAGAATGGCGTGAACCCAGGAGGTGGAGCTTGCACTGAGCTGAGATGGCACCACTGCACTGCAGCCTGGGGGACAGAGCGAGAGTCCATCTCAAAAAAAACCCAAAAATTAGGTAAAATATTGGAAAAGACACTTTACCAAAAAAAAAAAACGATAGTGATGACAAACAAAAAGATGATCAACATTATTAATCATTAGGGGAATGCAAATTAAAAACATAAGGAAATATCACTATTTATTGGAACATTTAAAATAAAGATAAGGTAACAAAAACATGTTCTGGTAAGGATGAACAACCAAACGCTCATATGTTTTTGATGAAGAATGTAAATTACTATAGCCACTTTGGAAAACAGATAAGCACTTTATGTTATAAATTCATACATGTGCTTATTGTGTAACTGAGGAATTCCATTTCCAGGTTTCTACCAAGCAAAATGAAAATGTATGTCTGTACAGTATCTGTACATGAATGTTTGTAGCAATTTTATATGAAACAACCTCAAACTGAAAACAAGTATAGTGTCCATTAATTGGTAAATAAATAAACTCGTTGGGTCATATCCATACAATGAAATGCTACTTAACAAAAAAAAAAAAATCATGAAGTACTGATAGATATAAAGACAAGACTTACTTCAAAATGCATTATGCTAAGTGAAAACATTAGATTTAAAAACTTCTTCATGTATGATTTCATTTATATGAAATTCTAGAAAACACAAAACTACAAGGACAAAAATTCATTTAAAGATTCCCAGTCAGGAGTTTGAGACCAGCCTGGCCAACATGGTGAAACCCTGTCTCTACTAAAAATACAAAAATTAGCCAGGCGCAGTGGTGGGCACCTGTAGTCCCAGCTACTTGGGAGGCTGAGGCAGGAGAATCGCTGGAACCTTGGAAGTGGAGGTTGCAGTGAGCTGAGATCATGCTACTGCACTCTAGCCTGGGCACAGAAGCTAGGCATGGTAGAAAGGAATTGACTATATAGGGGCACCAGAGGAGTTTCTGGCTGGGATTGTTTTAAATTTTGAATGTGGTAGGGCCTATGTAACTATGCTTTTATCAAAACTTGTTGAATTGTGCAAGTAGAATTAGTGAATGTCACTTTCTGAAATTCTGCTACAATAAAGTTGAATAAAAAGAGACTCCCAAACCTATATTTTTGAGAACCTATTTCTGAGTCATAAGTCCAACGAAGTTTACCTTATGTGGTTCTCATTTGTCATGCACTCTCTTTTCTTCCCATTTTTTCATAGTATCTATGGGTTTCCATCTCCATTTCTTCTCTATGAACTCCCAGCACTATGCACAGGTTTTATAATTGTCCACCACGTTAACTGTAACAGAAAGCATTTTGCATTAGCTCAACTAACCATGTTCCAAAAACAGATGTTCTGTTTTATAGTGTAAATGTATTTATATATTAATATGTTACAACATATTAATATAAATATATCAATTAATAATATATAAATATATATTTATATGATTCATAATATAAATATATTAATATTTTGTGCATATGTATAAACTATTAATACAAATATATTAATAGAAATATATTGGTATTTTGTGCATATATATATTCTCAAGACAAAATTTTGTGTAACATAAAAGGATAGGAAGAGGAAAGTGAAGATCTGCCTTTTTTCCCTCCAATCAAATCCTTCAACTGGGGGCAATTGCTGTTAATACATAGTTTTCTGAACATTTGCATAAGTAGGGCAGTTGTATAGTAGGATGACATATTTTTTGTCACGTGGCATTATGTCTAAGGGAACTTAACATGTCAGCATGTCAGCTTATATAGATGGATTTCCATCTTGTGATTGTGACATGTACAAAATAGAGCAAATATACTGTAATTTGTTTAGCCATTTCTCTATTATTGAACACTTACTTAGGAGTTTTCCAATTTTGATAGTTTCCATTGCAGTGCCAAGTAGATCCTACTAGATGTTTATTTCTAAAATTGGCAGCTAAGACACAGATATTATATCTTGGGCTCACCTGTTACCTAAGTAAATAGCCTATTACATGCTAGGTAGGTGCTGTACCTGTGTATGAATAAAAACACATCATAGAAATCAGCAAGGAAATCCTTCTTCTTAAACACTAGATGAGATTGCTTCAAGCTTTCACTGAACACTTTCTTAAAAATCCCCCTCAGGATTTTAACAAATTATCTGTAGTCTTATAATTTTTTGGTCATTCTCCTCCTACCCCCCACACGTCCTCTGATTTAACTTCGTTTCAAAAGTATGCAGCTGTTCCGTGTGTAGCATTCTTTTTCTAATTATTTTGGCCTGTCATGTAACAAACACAGCATTTTCCTTAGTGTTCATAAAATCAAAATTCTTACTCATGCTATGTGTTTTAACCGACCTTACTCAAGTTTTCAAGGGCCAGAAAAATGTATGTAACTGAGCACTGTAGCACTGCAAACACCTAAAGTTGTGTGTTAGCCATCCTCCTTAAAATCATAAAGTTCCTTGGCCTGGTCTGGATTCTAGCTTCAGTTTGCTGTCTTCTGTTGCAGACTGCATTTCTACTTTTTCTTATTTTTTCTTCACCTCTTTTCTCCCTTCTCTATTTCTTTTGTTTCAGGAACAGCAACAAGAACAAGAACATATTTCTCCCACTGCTCTGCACAGAACATTTAAGCTCCCCTCGGCCAAATTGTCTAATTACAAATTTAACTCAATACACTTCACAAACTCAGGGGCTGGGCTGAAACATAAGTGTTTGAGTAGTAGCCCATATGTAGTGGCCTACAAATGTCGACCATTTGTAATGGCCTCACACGATTTAGTTGACAGAGATGGTGTCCTCTTCAATCTCTATCTGGTTGAGGGGGCAGGGAGCTCACAGTCTAATAATGTACAGACCTGTTGAGACACCAGCGGACTACCATGTAATGGAAGAAGAGTTGAGGGAACACTGAGCAGGGTAGGATTAATTCTGCTTTGAGGTAGTCCCAAAGACTGCCAAGAGGAGGCAGTACCCGAAGATAAGTCACATGAGTCAGAGGTGAGGGTGGTTTTCTATGAAAGGTAGAAGCCCTGTAAATTTGAGAAGGAAAATACTCCAGGAGACATCTGCTACCCTGCTGATGGAGAGTCTACTCAGTACAATTTCACTAGTTGTTTTGACTTCAACAATAAATCATCAGCCTAATGTAGGCGGGCCCTACTATTCACAGCAAGTGCACGCTACTGTTCAGGTAGACCCAAAGCACCGGAAAAGCAGAAAGAGTGCCATTGCCATTATGTGCTACTTTATATTGCAATCCTTAGCTTCCATTTTTGAAATATTTTTTTCTGTCAACACCAGCAGTGAAAATTAGACTATGTGCACAGGTTAAACATGCTTTGAAGAGCTAACACAAATAATAAAACATTTCAGATCTGAGAATAATTTCAGCTGTCTATTTGATTGATCAGGAGTCATGGCACAGAAAGGAAAAAAAGAAGGTAAAATTAAGGAGTATAAGGCCGGGCGCGGAGGCTCAAGCCTGTAATCCCAGCACTTTGGGAGGCCGAGACGGGTGGATCACGAGGTCAGGAGATCGAGACCATCCTGGCTAACACGGTGAAACCCCATCTCTACTAAAAAAATACAAAAACTAGCCGGGTGAGGTGGCAGGCGCCTGTAGTCCCAGCCACTCGGGAGGCTGAGGCAGGACAATGGCGTGAACCCGGGAGGTGGAGCTTGCAGTGAGCTGAGATCCGGCCACTGCACTCCAGCCTGGGCGACAGAGCAAGACTCCGTCTCACAAAAAAAAAAAAAAAAAAAAAAAAAAAAAAGAAAAAAAAATTAAGGAGTATGTCCAGATGAAAGAGAAGTGCCACCATACCTACTACTCCCTTTCTGCCCAAAGTGCCAACATCTCTTCTTAAATAAACTGCATTTTACTTTACTCTATTTGTAGAAAAGGATACTCTAGAACTAGGAACTCCAGTTCCATGATACCTGGGAACAGAATTAAAAACGTAACTACAAAAACTACAATATAAACACTACTGTGGAAAACAGAAAATATGAGTCAAAACATTTCAGCTGAAGAAATTCTTCCCCCAAACCAACTAGGAAGTAAGATAAACTGCAATAAAACTCTTCAGACTGAATTAAATATCCTCAAATAAGCATCTGAAGATATTAAATTTCCAGAAATTTAATAGTGAAGTAATATTTTCATCTAATCTATGTAGTCGATATTCTAGAATCACATACTGCATTTAGTTTTTATATCTCTTTCACTTTCTTTGTTCTATCAGGGTTTCTCTGCCTTTCTTTACCATGGCATTGAGAGTTTGGAAACATTCAGGCTAGTAGTTTTACGGGACGTTTCTTCGTTTGAGCTTGACTGATGTGTTCTCGTGATTAGACTCGGTTATACAGCTGCAAGTGGAATAATGCAGCAGTGATGTGGCGTCCTTCTCGGGGTACCATATACCCCAAATACAAGACATCTACATGCCTCTTATTGGTGAGGTTACTTTGCATCAAAAGGTCAGGTGTCATTTGCATTCTTCACTGTTTAGTTAGTACTGTTCTCCTTGTAATGAATAGCGGTCTGAGGAGATACTTTGAGAACATGCAAGCAGCCTGCTTCTCATCCAGCTCTTCCAAAAGATAAGTATTCTCCTGATATTTCTTGCCTAAATTATTCTTTACCACCATGGTTGCAAATGGTATTCCCTGCCCCGCCTCCCTTTACCCCACCACTCCATGACTCTTCCTTTCACATGTATCAGCTGGCACACTAATTTAAAGAAATGTTCTCTTTTCTCCTCTGCTTATTTATCCATTTACGTATGCACGTATCTGTTTGTTTGCTTACTTTAATAGATGAATAATTTCCTACTTTATTTAATCATCCTATTTTATTTAATCCTTACAATCCATTGCAATGCTCATTTATTTTGATACTCAAATTGTCCCTAGATTTGGTCAGCGGGAACCCCTTCAAGCTACTGCCTATTTCTTTTTGACATGTCCCCATTGTTTTCTTGAGCACTCCCTTTCTTTCTGGCACAAAAAGGTGTTCCAGTTTTCATCATGTACCTTCTTTGTCCCGGCGCTAGAACCAGACATTTCTCCAAGAGGCTCTTGTTCCTTTCAGTAGGGACAGGCATTAAAAACCATCTGGGCACAAATTCGCTTATGGCTCTTAAGGTATTAGTGCTTCTTTTGTGGTAGAATTAGGAGAAAAGTAATATATGTATGTGTGTGTGTATGTATATACATATATACATATATATACATACATATATATCTATCTCATACTGAGTCCTCTAGTCTGTTGCTTAGCTACATTTGACTTAGGTGCCATTTCAGCCAGAATTAGGAGAGGGAAGAGATGAGGGAGGAGGGAGAAGTGAGAGAGAGAGAAGAGAGAGGAGAGAGAGATATAGAGAGAGAGAGAGAGAGAGAGAAAGAATTCCTCAGATCTCTTTTTTTTTTTTTTTTTTGAGACGGGTCTTGCTCTGTGCCCAGGCTGGAGTGCAGTGGCCGATCTCAGCTCACTGCAGCTCCGCCTCCGGGTTACGCCATTCTCCTGCCTCAGCCTCCCCAGTAGCTGGGACTAGAGGTGCCCGCACCTGCCCGGCTAGTTTTTTTGTATTTTTTTAGTGGAGACGGGGGTTTCACTGTGTTAGCCAAGATGGTCTCCATCTCCTGATCTCATGATCCGCCCGTCTCGGCCTCCCAAAGTGCTGGGATTACAGGCTTGAGCCACCGCGCTCGGCCTCCTCAGGATCTCTTAAAAAGTAAATTCTAGAAGCAGTGAGTAGGAGTGGTTGCATTTTACTTCTGGACTCTGTGCATTAACTTTTCCATTCATGTCTATGAAGATGTTTTCTATTCAAATGCTAACCTTCAACTGGGCTTCGATGTGGGGAGGGAAGAGTTTTCAACTCATCTGCACCCATTTGCTTTTCAGGTCTCCTGCATTTTACTATATCATAGAAAACCACTATCCAGGTACAGGTACCCGGTCTTTGCTCACTTTGCTTTAGAAATAAAAATTAGAAGGTGGAACTGAAAAGATAATGTTTAATAATGGTTTAAAAGAATGCCCAGACCACCTAAGAGAAAAATGAACACTGTATAGATTATGTTATGCCCACAGACACTGTGAT